>NW_025920125.1:2088446-2209595 GCF_902686445.1 Sciurus carolinensis | reverse complement strand
TGTTTTTTATCTGTCTCCAGTGTCTGTTTTCTCTTCTTCCAGAAGTAACTCCTAATTTCTCCTGGGATCCTTCCTCTGAATTTCACCCTATCTTGGGTGAGGTGGGAACATGACCAAGTCTAAGAAATCAGAGCATGGAAAACCCCTGGACAAGGAAACAAAGCCTGCCACGTTGGTTTGAACTGGGCCAGACAGAATGTTTCAGAGGTCCACAAATGGCTGGTAGGAGATGAGCATGGAAAGCTTACTGACATCTTGTGGCTACAGTGGAGGCCAGAAAATGGGATGGAAACTAAGAGATTAAAAGACAAAAAAAAAAAAAAAAGAAAAAGGAAAAAGAAAAGATATCACTGAAACCAGTTGTGCCTGATGTCAGAACTACCCCCAGGGTTTTCACTTGTAAAAGAAAACACTATCCCCACCTTTGTCTATGTTAGTTTGAGTTGATTTTCTTTCACTTGAAAACAAGAATGCTCACTGACCTACTGCTTTTTTCAATCCCCTTTAATTTGTAGTAATAAAGGGACAAAGTGTGGTAACAAGGAACAGCAGAAGATTAAATATTCAAAAAAGTCCAATTATCAAATTAATCATCAGGCAAGTGAACTAAACAGACACTTCTCAAAAGAAAAAGTATAAATGACAAAAATAAATATGGAAAAATGTTCACTATCATTAAAAATTAGGAAATTCTAAATCAAAACTACACTGATATTTCATCTCCCATAAGTCAGAATGGAATTCATCAAGAACAGAAAAAATAGATGCTGGAGAGGATATGGAAAAAAGGAACACTCTTACACTATTGATGGGACTGAAAATTAGTATAACTATAATGGAAATTAGTATGGAGTTTCCTCAAAAGACTAGGCATGGAATGACCATATGACACAGCTATACCACTCTTTGGCATTTATCTTGAAGAATTAAAGTCATCATACTACAGGGATACATGCTTATCCATATTTATAGGTGCACAATTAAGAATTGCTAAACTATGGAACTGGCCTAGGTGTCCATCAATTGATGATTGGATAAAGAAAGTGTGGTACAGATACACAATTGATTTTTATTCAGGAATAAAGAAAAAT
The DNA here is from genome assembly GCF_902686445.1 of Sciurus carolinensis. NCBI lineage: Eukaryota > Metazoa > Chordata > Mammalia > Rodentia > Sciuridae > Sciurus > Sciurus carolinensis. Next base: position 2,208,504 of record NW_025920125.1, on the reverse strand, counting down.
GAAATTGTGTCATTTGCTGAAAATTGCATGGAATGAGAGACAACCTTGTTAAGTGAAATAAGCCAAACTGAAAAGGTGAAGGGATATATGTCTTCCTAGGGAAGGTAGAGAGGGAAGAAAAGGAAAACAAAGCTGGGGATTGATCTTCTAAAAATCAAAGGGAGATCAGTTAAAAAAATGGGACTAAGGGTTGGGACCAAGTGGGGAGGGAGGAGAAAAGTACTAGGGAATCATAGTGGTTAAATAATATTGTTTGTGTGAATGTACAAATATGCAAAAAATTGAGTATTATGTAAAAATATAATGCACAAATATAAATGTGGGGAAAAGAAATTCTCTTTGTACAAGCCTTGAGAATGACCTAATTCTGGCCACGTTTTGAAGCACACTTTTCAAGAGTTCTAGAGAATAGTTTCTGTTTTCATATTCCCTTTTCTATGCAAAGACGGTTAAAATTTACATTGTTCTAGTGACTTGTATGAAGATGAGTATAAACCAGGACATATTAAATTCATCTATTTTTCTTTAGATTTCAAATAGAACATTTCTATGGGATGTACACACTATGGCTATGGTGTCCAATGAATAAATGCACACTGAAAGTGCTAGTTTTTTCTGTCTTATATGTGGCACTTTCTCAGTAGGCATGTTTGTAAACAACTGTTTGTTCTATTTTTGAGCAAATCATGTTTCAGTAGATGTACAGTGCATATTAAGAACTATATCAACTGGGGCTTCCACTGTGTGGAGGAGAAAGACAGTCCTGGTGTTTAGCCCTATATTATACTTTCTTTCATTGAGTTTTTCTGAAAAGATGGAAAAGTCAGAAATCTTGACAATGGAGCTGAAGTAAGATCGATGCAGACCTTGAGAACTCTTTAAAATATTTAGTGCTTACAGGACTGGTGACTTTTGGGAAACTGGTGCAGTGCAAAGACCTATCTTCAAATCTCAATTCTCCCTATCAAATTAGAAAGATTTCAGTCATATCACTCAAAGTAACAGACATGAGTATATTGAAGTGATAATACAAGGGAAAGGGGACACTCTCGAGAGAGAGAATTCTGTCAGAGAGGAGAGAGAATGTTCCTCTCCTGCACTCTAGTTTTATTGGAGGATCTCAGGGAAGTTTCTTAAGAGCCCTGCCCAGGTCTACCTTTTGACTTTTGACTGACAGCTGGATGACATCAGAGTGTCATGACCCCACTGCCAATGACAAGTCTGGGTCACTTTGGCTGAAGATGTTTCTAATTGGATTCTTAACCATAAATTCTTAGAGATTGCCTTTATTACCAGGATCTGGTCTTTGGAAAGGGTCACAAAAGTCTCCCTCCTCAGTGTAACTTGAATCCCTCTTATCAATGTTATTTCAGGCCTGCATTTTTTCCTGCAGAATATAGGTAATTTGCTGAGGAATGTGCCATAGCCTGTCCACTTAGGCCAGGCAGGGATGCAGGTAAATTGCTTCTTGGAAAAGAAAGCATGCAGGGTTCCTCACAGTGGACCCAGTTTTTTAAATAATTCTCTTATTAGACTGGGGTTCTCACCACTCAAATCTGTCTGTCTCTTATTGATATGGAAAATCAGGATGGGGTCCCCAGGTGTTGAATATTGACACCTGAGTGAGCCAAGGCATGCATAGAAAACACGTTTTATTTAAAATAAATAACAGAGATAGTAGACTCCTCAAGAGAGGAGCTGGGACCCAGAGCTGGTGCTCATGGGTGTGGTAATATCTTGCTTTTTGATAAACCCTCACCTCCTTTATTTCTGTGGATGTTCCCAAAGGCAGGAAAGTGTAACCTCAGGGGGTAATTATTTGTGTTGGAACTTGTGAGCCTTCTATTGTGGAGGTATTAGCTATCTGTTGAGCTTGAGTTTGTAAGTGCTATCCAGAGGTTAGCTGTTAGCAACTCACTTTCTTTTCTTAGATAAACATTTGAATGTCCTTTGCTCCTGTCCTTTAGAATCCCAGCCTAAGTCACAATATGGTTCAGGATGTGTTTCCAACAGGGGACCACCAAACAGCATGTGTCTCACCAGACAAATTGATAGCAAATTAGATACTCAGGTCATACCCCAGACCTGTAGTATGTGACTCACAGTGGCTCAGAAATCCTAATTTTCATAATCCTTCCAGGTGAACAGTTGGGGCTAAATACCTATGCCTTACTTTGGTCTCTCCTCCATGAACAGGATCATTTTCATCACTTTGCAAAAATGATTTTTATGATAACCACACTCACCCCTGGAAGACAGGCATTCAGTATTAGCCAGTTACAACAAAGATGCACAGACCCTGAGATACTAGGGTCTAGGCTCATGGTTCCTTAGTGCCCAGGAGTCCAGGGAATATTGTTCCAGTGTTCCCTTTAAGACCTTCAAACACAGTTAAGCCTAAAATCAAAACCCTGTAAACATTTTGACTTTACTTCTCCAGAGGTGTAAGCAAAAACCAATTTGTTGTTTAGTAACAATGAATGGTTCCTTGGTTCTGGAAACCATGTTGCTGCTCTCTGACCACTATTGAGAGGACTAGTTTGGGAGGATCACTTTTTTTATATGGAAGTTCCTGGTTCTTGGTGCACAGATGCCCTCCATTGCCCTTCATGACCATTACATGGTGGGGATGCACCTACCTGCCAGCACCTAGACGCACTCTGCAGCCAGTCTCCCTGCTTCTGTGGGTCCCATCATAGACCCTGAAGTGTCAGTGTGCTGAGGTCAATTGCAGTTAGTTGTCCAGGAAGTGATATACATCCAGGGGCTTTCGCTAGAGGGAGCAATGACCATGATACTGTGGCAGGAAAGTCGCTTGAATTTTAGAGTCTTCCTACCCGTGCAGAGTAAGCTGATTATCTTCCCACAATCCTTCCACTTCCTGAGAAGTGGAAGAGCTCTGGTCACAGGCCCTCATACCAATTGGGCAGAGGAGAGATCATAAAGTGGTGACAGATCATTTTCTTCTCATAGGAAGTCTAATTTGTTTGCAAAGACAAAAATGGCCTGTCTTTTTTTGATGCTTTAAAGTGTCCACTGGGAAGGAAATTGAGGAGGTGGAAAGAGAACTAGAATGTAAATCTTAGGTTCAAGTCAGGCTCCACTGCTGACTATGGAGGGTTTTTGTCTGCTCCTGTGCCTCTTCTGTGACCCAACTTTGCTGCCATGACAAGAAAGTGTGTGCAACAGGAACCATGTTTGCACACTTACTCTTCTCAGGTGTAACTGCCTTCCTGTCTTCTCACCCCTAGCATCCCTTTCTATTCCCCACATTAAGGTGGGAGGGCCTAAAAGAAAGGACAAGACTGGGAGCACACCCTGAGAAGTTTTGTAGTTTTGGCATTGCTCTAAGTGTACATTGGATTTGTTTTAATCAGGTATGGTAAGACTCAGAAACAGATTTGACTCTCAAAGATGGCTACATCTTCCTACAAAGAGGTGTGCAGGGTCATGTGGGAAGTATTGAAGGGTTATGGAAAATAATATTCCTATAAGACAGCTCCATGAGAAAATGGAGGGTCTTTGTGTCTTGGAAGGAGGGAGGAGAAATTGATCAAACATTAAAACTCTCCCAGGGCATTCTTTCCTATTAACAATGGACCCTGGAGGAAAAAGGTGGATACGGAATGCTGGGTCCTAAATCTTGAGTTTCTCCCATGGCAAATTAGTCCTAAATGACAATGGGTAAGATTTGAGTACTCATTCCTCAGGATCCAGACTCTTATTTCCCCAGACAACAATGAGTTGCCTTTTTACAACTACCCTCCTAAACTAAAGTTTGAACCTGTAAAATTAGCCCCTGATGGTCAAAACTGCATTTACATACTTTCCAATTACATCATTGTACCCTATAAAACCAAAATCCCATCTGTAGCTCATGATCATTTTCCCATCCAGAAATTGGACCCCCACAGTGCCCAAGTCCATGAAGAAATAAAGGCTTCTCTGAATTTGCTGAGGTCTGCCTCTTTCCTTTTTGTGCTTACAGTAAGAACCCTTTATCTACAGTTTTCAGGTTTTCTTACTTTTGGTAGGACTCTCACAAGTGTACATCTTAATTTTTTTTTCTTTGCGGTACTAGGGATTGAACTCAGGGCCTTGTGCTTGCAAGGCAAGCACTCTATCAGCTGAGCTATCTCCCCAGCCCAGTACATCTTAATTTAAAGTAAAAAAATTGCTTTTTATTTGAGTTGTTCATGTAGGATTGCTCAGGCTGTACTCTCCTGCCAGGTGTTTAAGACCAAACTGGTCAAAAGTGACTTTGTTTATATCCATTCTTATGAATGAGCTGAGATCCCTCAGAGATCACACTTGAGGATGCATGCAAAGCATCCTGACTTCTTTACTTTTACTCTACCCGTGTTGCCATGTGCCAGGATGGATCAGGTCAGTGTCTTGATGGGCAAATGTGGCTTCTCTTGGAAGTATCAGTGACATTTCAATCCCAAATGACCATATTCTTTGCAGAAGATGCTTTCTGTTCTCTAGAGACCTATTGATCTTCCTGATTGGTAGATCAGGTGACTCATCAGAATTTCAGAATCCTTAGAAGAGTACCTCCTACATTCTCTGGATACTCACTGACATTAGAGGGCAAGGGCCAAATATTGACTGCTTTTTCCTTGATCCTTTACTTCCTTGATTTTGGTCTCCAAGTTTTTTATTTTTGAATATCCAGCAAGGCAGTTTCATGAGTCTTAAGAAGGGAGTAACAGGTTATAGCTTTAATATCTCTAGTTCTACAGTCATTTACCCCTTCTTTTAATTGGGGTCAGTATTAGTAGTGGAAGTATTACTTCTGGTCTGTCCTCTGTAGATGATTACCTATTATATCAAATTAACTCAGGTTGTTATATTAGAAGTTACACTTCTTTAAAATATTATCACATATCAATTAAAATTTACACAGAAAATACAAAATGAAATTAACAATAGCAAAAACATATTCTGTTTGTATAATAGCTATGTTCCAAGAAACCCAACTTTTTTTATAATCCCAAATCTTACTTAGTTATATTATATCTCCTGTTTATTTTGAGACCACAGTAATCTTTACAATAATCAATCCTTTGATTACAACTTTAAATGAGCACAAGTCTAACTTATTTGGGAGCCATTCCAACATGGAGTAAGGTAGGAGACAGAGCCTTATCTCAGGTTAGGTTGGGCTCTTTAATATAAAGCTGCTACCCCACCCTTTACACTGCAGCCATTTCTCAACCTCCTATCTTACAACCTAGATGTCACTCTGTGAACATCCTTGCTAGTAATTGGTCCATTAGTCAGCCTGCAAGTTTCCTTCTCAGTCATTGGTCTGCTGTTTTTAGCCTGCAAAATCCCAATATTTAGGAGAAGTTCTTGTGCCATTCTCTTTCTCTTTTCTTTCTTTCCCAGCACCAAGCAGATGTTCTGGTTGTCCTTCTAATAAAATCTTTGTTGTGAGTTCCTATGTCTGGAGTGGTTTTCTGGGTGCTGTCGCTAACCGCAACACAGACCAGGCACCCCAGAGTGCTTTCTCCCCTGGATTCAAGGGTCTGAGCTTCTTGGGACCCAAACTGAGCTGCATTTTTCTTGCACTCTTCACAAATAACAATACAGCATTATATCTGAAATATTAATCAAAGAAAAGCTAAGACATTTTTGACCCTTTTTTCTTGGGAAGTGGTAAAATGTTTGTATGCCTTACAATATCCATCTTTAAATAGTTAAGGCTTTCAATATCTTTTTAAAATGCATTTAAATTTTTACCCCAGTGTAAAAAGTAATATAAAATTTTACACACATCTTATTAATAACAGGTTCAGTTATAGACTATTAAATAATATAAATTGCCAATTTAACTTTTATTTCTATATGATTTCAAATTACCATTTTGGACAACTTCAGTTTGGAGAACACCATCTTGGTAAAGTGCTCTACCCAGCTCTATATTTATAATTTATATCTTAGAAGAACATGAGTGTATTTAATATACAAAGAAATAATAGTGTCACCATTATACAGATGTCCTTATACTAACTAGGTTTAATTTTCACAGTAAAATTCAGAATCCACAAGTATTTACAGACTTGCAGAATTTAGCAGTACTAACAAAAATAAATGAGAGTCTTAAATCTCTTATACATTTATGGAACACCATTAATAATTCAAATTAGACCTAGTCAAAACAGACAGATAAATGTAAGCTTTCCAAATGGCAGTGTTGCCCTATGCCAGATGTAAGGTATAAAAGACAGCAGTTACTGGTTAAATGTACATAATCTTTCATTTTTAAACTTTCATAGAATATTTAGGTAAGGCTCAGACAAACATATTTAGTTTCACATATATACATATTTCTAGTCAGGTATATTTAGGTTATTCACAAAAATAAAACCTCATCAAGATCTTAAGTCATCTGTTTCTCTGACAAAGAAAAATCCTAAAAGCAATTGACATCACATTTTAATATTTTAGAGCTATCAGGTCTTGCACAAATTGGTATTCATCAGTGTGAGGTTTTTTAACAGGCAGAAGAGGCAGAGTAGGACATCTGGTAAAGCAGACTTAATTGTACAATTTAAACAACTCTCCAGAATAGAATGAGTGCCCCTACTTTTATTATTATTATTTTATTGTCACAGACAGCATTTTTATTCATTGTACACAAATGGGGAACAGCTTTATTTTCTATGATTGTGCACAATATACATTTATACCATTTATATCATCATACATGTACATATGGTAATGATGTCTGTCTCATTCCATTTTTCATACCCCCTCCCTCTCATTTCCCCATATGTAATCTAAAGTTCCTCCATTCTTCTCTCATCACCCACCCCACAACCCCCATTATATATCATCATCCACTTATCACTTATTTGGGATTGGCTTGTTTCACTAAACATGATATTCTCTAATATCATCAATTTATCTGCAAATGCCATAATATTATTCTTCTCTATGGCTGGATAATATTCCAATGTGTAGTATATATATTCCAACTGTGGTCTATATACCACAGTTTCTTTATCCATTCATCTCTTGAAGGGCATATAGGTTGGTACCACAATATATCTATTGTAAATTGAGCTGCTATTTTTTCCCCTGGGGCAAGTTATTCCCTCCTAAAACTAATCTTAGTTAAGATAACATTGATCACTTTTCACAGGGTCACTTTTTCTTAAAAGACCTTTCTTATTTCTAGTAGACCTCCAGCAGAACAGGTTCTGTTTTCTTTTCCTAGAAAATACTTGCACTTGAAGTTTTTAATTTTGGGGTGAGTATGTTATCTCTACATTTAATTTACACAACATATTTTATCCCAGCAAAGTAATCAGAGAGTTTGGAATATTTAAAATCTGTGCCTTAAATATTTTTTTTCCAGTATACACTCAAGGGGTTGTAGCACAGGTTATTGTTTGACTAGTCTCCCTTACCATCATCATAATGCCATCAACTTTAAGTGAGTTCCCAATTGTTAATTGTAACCAAAGACTCTCTCTTTACATACTTTTGTATATAAAAGCACTCTCTAGTGAAGGTCACAGAAATTATTAGGAACCTCTGTCTTCAAAATTCAGCAGGGACAAAAGACAGGTGTTGGAAATCATGGGGACTCAGGGAGGCCTTTGTATTTTCACTCTGTGGGCATGAGGGAAGGCCTGCATTCAGAAGTGTCCCTAACCAAATAGGGCAGATCTTAATAAGGGGAGACACTTTTGTTCTTAACTTACAATTTAATAATTAGAACATATTGTTTCATTTCTTGTGATTGGAAACTTTCATCTTCCATCCCAATTAAGGTAGGTTAGTTAATCATCAATGATGAGTATAATGGACCAGATATGTTTTTTTCAAATGTAAAGGCAACCCTGTGAGGTTAAGCATTCTGGTCTACTCCTTTGACCCAGAATGGCAGGAAAGTAAAAATGGGGGTGGACCCAAATGGAGGTTACAAAAAAATCAAACTTAAGAACTAAAAGCACACAGCCAAATAGAAAGTTATGGGCCAAGTTAACAGCCGTGGTACCTTCCCAACAACTATACATATATATTCCAACAATTAGCCTTAACACTTTTTATATCTGTTGAGCATAGACTCTGATAAGTGTTTTTGTCCAATGTCTAAGTTTCTGAACTATTATACTCAAATGGAAAAGCTTTTCAATTGTTTCCCCCTCACATCACAGAGAGATCCACCTCTTTTTTTCCTTTCATTCAAGACTAATTTAATTTTTTTAATTTTTGTCCTCTGCCACCATCCATGGATATTATTCTTTGAATCCAAGAGACAAAAACCAGTGTAGAAAATCAGTGAGGCCTATATCTCATACAACTCATTCATTTGCAGAAACTGTGAACTGAGCCCTGTTCTCAAACTCTTGTTTTACTCTCAAGGGCAAAGAGTGACTGGAAAGTAGGGTAGAGGCCACGTCCTCCTTGCCTATTTCCCCAAAGACCAGGCAGCTTTCCTGAGATTTTCTTTTATCTCCTTTATATCAGGACTGTGCCCCTGACCCACAGCAATATTATTTGCAACTGCCTGGGGCAAGACTGAGAAGAGGTATTCAGACTGTTAGCACTGAGTTGTAAAGGAAAAAAAATAAATCCTACTTTGTTGTCCTGCTATACTCACACACTAGTGGGAGAACCATTTTGCATCCAACTTAGTTTTTGCCTGTTCAGACTTCTTATTACATAACTGCACACATGTCTGTACACACAGAATCTTTTGCTTATTTTTTCTCTGACAGATCAAGTCCCAAGTGCAAGATTGTAAAATAACTCAGAAAACCATTCAAAGAGCAGAGTGTTACAGTAAAACATCATTTTCTTAGACAGGTTTATACCTATAGGTGGTCCATTCAGTCAAGATATTTCCCAAGGAACAATCCATAGAATCAACACAGTATTTACCATGTATTGAGGGGCCAGAAACAAATGCAAACAAAAGACCTAGAATCAGACAGGGAGGATCTCCAAACCATGGCTGACAAGGGGAACCTTCAAAGTAGACAGAACAGATGAGGGAAATTCCCCATAGTTCCCAAAAACCACTTATTCATGACTTCTACACTAGTGGCACTGCAGATGTCCCCACAAAAAGGGACTAGACATTTGCACAATGGGGAACCAGATGTGTAGGATCAAGGGTCTTGGTGTGCACACAGAGTGAACTTACCAAATGGTCAAGGTGTCCTGATATTACTGAATTCAGTTTCCTTTTTCTCCAAATAGACCAAGATGGAGCAATCCTCAAAATGCAGAAAAGAAAGGTAGGAGTTTTGTGAAGCAAAGTGGTCTTTGGCACCTGCTGAGAATCCCTCAGTCACTACCTTTACTTACAGAACTCCTCTGTTTCAACTCCAGGCACACTCTCCCATCTACTAACTTTCCAGTAGTTAGTTCTCAAAAAGTTTTCCATTTCACTCAGCTTGGAAGTGCAGTTGCTTGCAGATCCAGACCTGCCCAAGAAAACCAAAATAGGGGTCTGATCTCAGGTCCCCAGGTAGGGGAACAATGTTGTAACCAAATGCTCCGTCCTTGTCCCCAAAGTCAATTAAATAACAAGGATATGATTTTGAGAAAAATTAAAAAAAAAGTTTATTGCTTTGCTAACAAAGGAGAAAGGCAGGGGACTCCTGTCACAATGGATGTGATTCTCCCTATCAGGAGGAACAAGAGTATTTAAAAAAAAAAAAAAAAAAACTCTTCAAAGGCTATATTCCAGGTGTGCCCTGACACAGGGTCCCAGGGCACCCTGATGTGTTAACATTGACTTGTTAATTTGGAAGATGTTCATTTCCCAGATCCTCTGGCAGATATAACTTTCCTGTGGAGTACAGACAACTCAATGTAATCTTGTTCCTCACTCGCAGGTTAAGGAGGGGAAGTGGGAGAAGAGGAAAAGAAAACATGCCCCCTTTAAAAATGAGCCTCAGAGCTATATTCAAAAGGTGAAGTGGACCACTTTCACAGTTAAACCCACCTCCTCTGCATTAGGGCTTTTGTGTTTGAGGCAGTCTGAGGCAGTGAGAAGACAAATTGATGGAATTTGAGTTCATAGAAAAGCAACCCTGCTGCCCTCAGATGGCTAAAACAAACCAATAAATCTTTCATTGCCCTTGAAAATGAAGCTGGGTCCACCATCATCACCTGAAAGGTAGGAGTGAACTTTCTGTAAAATATACCAGCATAATTGTGACCTTTTCTGCCTTTGGTTCTATCTGTGCTGTACTGGTACATGCTTCTGGTGCTCTCTGAACTATTCCTAGGGATTTTTAGGCACAAAGTATCAGTATTGAGGAGGAAACTTTATGAAGAAGTCCTTAGAAGACAGGAAAACTCAGCAGTTATGGAGACATGTAGAGACGTAAAACAGTCCTCAATTTGTACCTACATGTTATCCCTTACTAGCTCTATAACCTAAAACAAGTATATGATCTCTTCTATTTTGGATTCCATATTCTTCAAGCAGAATTGTTAGGAATATTAAATAGCCTAGTAAGAACTTAGCACTTTATAGCATTATGGTGAACACTCAGTAACTATGGCTATTATCATATTAAAATTATTTTAAAATGATGTGATTGTTCTGGCTTAAACACAGCAAAATGTGAGTCTGACTGCCGCAAAGACTGAGTCTTGCAGAAGCATGGGAGAAGAAGAATAACTGAAATTGTAAACATTATTCCAAACTTAAAAAATATCTAAAACCAGTCTCAGGTACCTACAGAAGTTTTTTCCAGGTCCTGGGGCTGCCCATGATTGCATGACCATGGATGCCACTGCTGCTGCTTGCAGGTCTTCTCTGCAGGATGTGGTGCAGCTGACACAGATGCCTGGAGGATTTTTTCCTGGGCACCACTGCTGCACGCACCCATATCACAGTTGCCCAGATGCCCCTGCTGCAGGTGCCCAGAGGTCTTTCTCCAGGTCCTGGTACTGCTCTTGATGCTGTTGCCATCAGTGTCACCTAGAGGAATGCTGCCCTCAATGGTGTCAACTACACTGCTGCTGCTGCTGCACCACTGATGCCAAAGCTGTTGCTGCTCCCAGAATGTCACCTTGAGTTCTCCTCTCTGTGCTGCTGCAGTTGCAGAACTGCAGCTGCCACTACTGCACAGTCCCCCCCCACCTACTGACAACACCACTGATGACTGCAGCTACTATTAACCCCCTGGCTGCCTACTACCATTGACTCATGCTACTACCACTTCCATCACTGCCTAGAGGTCCACTGCCAGTGTGACTCCTGGTTTGGTTGCATGTGGTCACATCCATTTTAAGATGCCTGCCAGAGACTGGGGTTAGTTTGTGGTGCCAGTGGGTTTGGTGCCACTGCCATTTTGGGGCACAGCTGCACCTGTCTGGGGACACCAGCTATGACCTGGAGGTTAAGTGTCAGGTTGCATATGGGTCTGTCTGCTATTGGGGTCTTTCTCCTGGTAGTGTGGGTTGCTCCCAGCTAGTTATGACATCTCAGGGTTGCTCATTCCTGGTTGTCTCCCTCCAAATTCCAGTGGCATTATAATCCTGGAATTTCAATGTGGCCAAACCCAGGACATCTGAGGCCCAGAGTGAAAAGATAGTGACTGGTTCTTCCAGGGCCTGTCTGGGCCAGGCAGTCTTGTGGGAATTCAGAGACAGGGCTGAGAAGCTTTTGGATTCTAGCACAGACAGTTGTTCAATTTTTCAGAGATATATGTTATTATTATTTCTTCTCTGAATCTCTCCACCATATTTGCAGCAGGACGTTTTTTGTGCATCAGTTTGTGGAAGATGATAATATAAACATGGTGCTTTGCAGTTCTATTATATATTCTGTATATTCTTATATTTTTAATTGTTCTTCTATCAATAAGTATTTTTCCTCTTGTTTATCTTTTTCTTTGGGGGGACTGCTGGGGATCAAACCCAGGGCCTTGTGCTTGCAAGGCAAACACTCTACTGACTGAGCTATCTCCCCAGCCCTTCCTCTTGTTTATCTGTCTTTCTACATTCCCTTTCTACCTTTTCTCCACATAACAACCAATCTCTGTTGGTTCCTCTCCCATGCTTTGTGGGAATTTTGCTTCTGGCTTCTTTCTTTCTCCCTCATGAACACCACATCCTGCCCTGTTTCTTTTCTGTCTTTGTCCACTATTTGAGATAGTAAATCTGTAGAGCAAATTTTCTGTTTTTATTGTGGACAGTGGTTGAACTCATCACTGCCATTTATAGTTAGAGGGCAGTGGACACCTTGCTGGGAGATATTAGATTCGAGGCTCTATGTTGTTTGTACTGGAAGTTTTCGATATTGGTCTCCTTCTTAAAGGTGGGATACTGGAAATATTTAGTGACAATAAAGGTCTACAGGGTAGAATATGTATTGTCCCAGATCCATGAAACTAGACAGAAAAACACACAAGCAACATGAAAAAACAGGGAAACAAAATGCCACAAACAAAGCAAAATGCCCCAATTAGAGAAGCCACTAACAACACAATAGAAGTATAGAAAGTACATGGTTAATCTGGATCTGTGAAGTAGAGGATGGTGTAAAGGGTGAAATCAAAGAGGAGGAAATACAGGAAGTGAAACATCAATTTGATAAAGAGTTAGAGATAGTGAAAAAAAATAAATCCTCAAAATGAAGGAATCAATAAATCAAATTATAAACTTAACAGAAAACATTACCAAAAGACTAGACCATTTGGAAGAGAGAACCTCAGACAATAAAGACAAAATAGTTAATATTAAAAATAAAGTTGACCATGCAGAGATGATAAAAATCCATGAACTGAACTTCAAGAAACTATGGGATAACTTGAGAAGAACAAATTTAAGAGTTATTGGGATAGAAGAAGGAGCAAAGATACAAACAAAATGAATACACAATATTTTCAGTGACATAACATCAGAAAATTTCCCAAACATAAAGAATAAAATGGACAATCAAATACAGGAGGCTTACAGGACCCCAAATATACAAAACTATAGCAGACCCACACTAAGACACATTAAAGTGAAAATGACTAAACTACAGAATAAGGATAAGATCTTAAAGACTGTGAGAGAAAAAAAGTAAATTATGTATAAGGGAAAACCAATTCAGATCTCAACTGACTTCTCAATCCAGACCCTCAAAGCTAGGAGGTCATAGAACATCATATTTGAAGCTCTGAAATAAAATGGATGCCAACTAAGAATTTTATATTCAGTGAAATTAATTTTCAGATTGAAGATGAAATAAAAATCTTTTAAGATAAACAAAAGTTTAAAAAATAAGAATTAGAAAGTCTGCACTGCAGAACATTGTCAGCAAAATATTCCATGAGGATAAAATGAAAAAGAAAAGTGAAAACCAGCAAAGGGAGGAACTACACTAAATGAATAGTCAAAAGAAAAAGTAAATCAAATTAAAAGGCAGAAATAAACCAAAATGACTGGGATTGCAAGTCATATCTTGAATACTAAAGGCATAAATTCATCAATCAAACAACATGGGCAGGTTGGATTAAAAAAAAAAGACCCCAAAATATGCTGTCTCCAAGAGACTCACCTAGTAGGCAAAGACATCCACAGACTGAAGGTGAAAGGATAAGAAAAAAAGAAAACATATCATTCATATGGATTGCATAAACAAGCAGGGGTTTCCAACCTTATTTCAGATAAAGTAGACTTCAAGCCCATGTTAATCAGAAGGGTTAAAGAAGTTCATTTCACCCTACTGAAGGGAATTACACAGCAGCAAGATGTAATGATTGTAAACATTTATGCTTCAAACAGTGGAACATCTATTTACATAAATACAAATGAAAAATTGAAAAAAAAAAACCTTCCCAATTTCTAGAATCAAGTAGAATACAACACAGTAATACTGGATTTTAACACACTTCTCTCACTACTGGACAGATCTTCTAAACAATAACTAAATAAAGAAACCATAGAACTAAATAACACAGTCAATAATTTAGACTTAACAGTTAATAGAATATTTCATCCATCATTGAGTGAATGCACTTTTTTCTCAGCAGCACATTGTTCCTTTTTTAAAACAGATCATATTTTATGCCACAGTGCAACTCTTAATAAGTACAAAAATACATAATACCCTGAATTCTATCAGATCATAATGATCTGATAGACCATTATAAAATCAATTATAAAATAGAAAATAGAATCATTTCAAACATGTGAACACTAAATAATACACTATTGAATGATGAATGGATAGTAGCAGAAACCAAGGATGAAGTAAAAAGATATTTTGAGGTACATGAGAACACTGATACAACATATCAAAATTTCTGGAACACTAAGAAGGCAGTAATAAGAGGAAAGTTTATTGCATTGAGTTATTTATTAAAGAATGAAAAGCCAATAAATAAATGACAACATTACATCTGAAAGCTCTAGGAAAAAAACAAATCAATACCAAAAAGAGTAGAAGAAAGGAAATAATTAAAATCAGAACTCAAATCAATAAAATTGAAACAAAGAAATATTTGAAAAAACATTGACAAAACAAGTTTATTCTTTGAAAAAAAGCAATAAAATCGATAAATTGCTAGACACACTACAAAGAGTAAAAAGAGGAAATTCAAATTACTAAAATATGTGATGAAAAACAAAATATCAAAATGGACACAATTGAAATACAGAAGATAATTTGAAACTATTTTGAAAATTTATAATCCAATAAAACAGAAAATATTGAAGACACTGACACATTTCTAGATACATATGACCTAACTATACTGAATCAGGAGGTCATACATGATTTCAACAAAACAATTTTAAGTAATGAAATAAAAAACACCATTTAAAGCCTACCAATTTAGAAAAGTCCAAGACAGAGAGATTCTTATCCATGTCCTACAAGATCTTTAAACACCAATACTCCTCAAATTATTCCATGAAATAGAAAAAGAGGAATCCTTCCAAGCTTGTTCTATGAGACTAATATCACCCTGATACCACAATAAGACAAAGACACATTAAAGAAAGAAAACTCCAGAGAAATATCCTTGATGAACACAGATGCAAAAATTCTCAATAAAAGTCTGGCAACTCTCATACAAAAATGTATTATAGGGATGTGCACCACAATCAAGTTCAGTTCATCCAAGGGATACAGGGTTGGTTCAACATATGGAAATCAATAAACAAAATTCATCATATCAATAGACTTAAAAACAAGAATTACATAATCATCTCAATAGATGCAGAAATAGAATTTGGCAATACAACACCCCTACATGTTCAAAACAATAGAATAACTAGGGATTGTAGAAACCTACATAAACATCATAAAAGCCATGTACACTAAACCAAGGATAACATAATTCAAAATAGAGAAAAATTTAAAGCATTCCCTCTAAAACCTGGAACAAGATAAGGATGCCCTCTTTCACCATTTTTACTCAACACTGTCCTTGAAATTCTAGTCAGAACAATTAGACAGAAGAAATAAATTAAACGAATACAAATAAGCAAAGAGAAAAACAATCACTGTTTGCCAATGACATGATTCTATATTTGAAAGTCAAAAAATTCCATAAAAGAATTTCTAGAATAAACAAGTTAAGCAAAGCCACAAGATATAAAATCAAGCCCATAAATCAAACACATTGCTACACATCAGTAATGAATCCATTGAAAGTGAAATAAAGAACAGTACCACATTCCCAATCACCTAAAAAGAATACTTGGGAATTAATCTTACAAGAGGTGAAAAGCCTCTAGCAATGAAAACTACAGAACACTAAAGAAAGAAAGTGAAGAATACCTTAGAAGATGGAAAAATCTCCCATTTTCCTGTATAGACAGAATTAATATTGTCAAAATGGCCATACAAACAAAATTGTTATACAAATTTAATGCAATTCCTACTAAAATCCCAATGATATTCTTCATAGAACTAGAAAAAATGATCATGAAATTCATTTGGAAAAATAAGAGACCCAGAATAGCAAAATCAATCCTTAGCAAGAAAAGTGAAGTGGGGAAGTTCACAATACCAGATCTCAAACTATACTAGAGTCATAGTAATTAAAAAAACATGTATTGTCACCACAACAGACATATAGACCAATGATACAGAATAGAAGACAGAGAGAAAAACCCATAGAAAAAATAGGTATCTCATGTTGGTAAAGGCACCAAAAATATTCACTGAGTAAAGATACCTCATTCAACAAATGGTGCTGACAAAACTGGAAAGCCACATGTAACAAAATGAAATTAAGCCCGCATCTGTCACCCTGCATTAAACTGAACTCACTGTAGATCAAATATTTTGGCACTGCAACCGAGACCCTGGGACTACTAGAAACAAAAGTAGATCCAAATATTCACCATGTCAGTCAAGGATCTGATTTCCTTAACAAGACCCCTAAAGCACAAGAATTTAAATCAAGAATTGATAAATGGGATGGTCTCAATCTAAATAGCTTCTTTTCAGCAAAAGTAACAATCGATAATGTGAAGGGAGTGCTTACAGATTAAAAGAAAATATTTACCACATGCACTTTGAAAAAAGCATTAATCTCTAGGCTGTTTAAAGAACACAAAAAACTTAACACCAATATAAATAAATAACCCAAACAATTAATGGACTAAGGAACTGAACAGACACTTCACAGAAGATATACAATCATTCAACATATATATGAAAAAATGTTCAATATGTCTAGCAATTAGAAAGATGCAAATAAAACTACTCTAAGATTTTATTTCACTCAAATCAGATTGGCAATTATCAAGAATTCAAGCAATAATAGACATTGTCAAGGATGTGGCAAAAGAGACACACTCATCCATTGATGATGGAAATGCGAATTGGTGCAACCATAATGAAAAGCAGTATGGAGATTCCTCAGAAAACTTGGAATGAAATGACCATTGGACCCATCAATCCCACTCCTCTGTTTATACCCAAAAGACTTAAAAACAGCATTCTACAGTCCCACAGTCATATCAATATTTATAGCAGCTCAATTCAAAACAGGTAAAACATGGAAACAATCTAGATGTCCTTCAACAGATGAATGAATAAAGAAAATATGGTATATAGAGAGTGTGCCATGGAATATTACTCAGCTTTAAAGAAGAATAAAATTCTGGTATTTCTGGGTAAATAGATGGAGTTAGAAAATATCATACGAAATGAAATGAGCCAACTCAAAATGACCAAAGTCCAAAGAAGGCACTGGGAATATAGTTCTGAGCCAGATCATCACTGTGTTAGTGTCTGGCCTCCTGAAACATATTCAAATGAATTGTACTTTGTCATGAACTGTTACAGAGCACAAATTCAGCTGTATCTTTAAAACATTAGGGAGCTAACTGTAAATGAACATGAGTGTGTGTACGTGTTGTAGGAATTCTTGGCACTCACTGGGCTGACTGGTTCTTATTCACAGCAACCCAGGCAGCATTGAGCTGATTCTTCTTTAGACTTTGATTTTAATAAGACATTATGTTTGACCTGTAGTCTTTATAATACTGTTTTTGTTTGTGCTGGTGTCATGCCATTGATTTCACATTTTAATGTGTGATATATTTTCCATAATTGTATCATTGAAGTTATAATTAATATTTCTTAAATGTGCACAATTTGCAAGGTAATTCTTGTATATATTGTGGGAGCTTAGAATTGTAGTTAATTTTAAGAAATTAACCACATTAAAAAAAATTACTGGAGGCTTCCCCAGCCTGAATCCTGCATAATTTCATCTCTCCCCACCAACCCCACATCACTCTCACCACTGGGCTCCCAGTTACATTGCTTTTCCTCCCTCCATCCTTTACTACCACCCTGATCTGCACCATCCTTGGTCCTGGCCCACTGTGATAGGTGTCTGTTGACCACCTTGTGCTGAACCCTGCAGCCATCCTCCTGCCCACCCCATCATGGTGGTGGTGCCCTAGCTCAAGCCTGTGCCAAGCTTGGCTCTCAGTCCTGCTGGAATATGCAGGGGCACCCAGAGAATGGAATATGCCCTGGTCACCTCCCAGGTCTCTGGCTAGGAACTTCTGGCATCCTGGGGTCCCAGAGAATGCAGCCTCTTTCTCTCTGGTCACCACTCTAACACAGACCAGGCACAATTTTTCTGGGGTCCACAGTAACTGTAAAACCCCAAAAAGTCACATAGGGAGCCTTCCCTTTCACTGCTTGCTGATAGATCTATCACTATTGAGGCAGGCATCTGAATCATCCCTGTCATGAAAGTTCTCTGAATTTTCTGATGCAGTTCTTTGCAGGGTTTCCCCCAGCCCTATGGATCTCACCATGGCAGAATAGACATTTGAGCAGGTCACCCAGGAAGCCAGGTGGGTTATTTGAAATGAGTAGCTATGAGACCTTTCCAGACCTTACTGGTTCTGTTGCTATGAACCATACTACCATACATCACCAACTCCCTGTGCTACAAGACATTTCCAACTCCCAGGCACTGGCCAGTTGTGGGAAGAAAAAGGCAGGTGACTCCCTCAGTGGAAGATGAAAATAGGGGAACAGATCTTAGCTAAAGTGATTCTTTATGGCCCCTACTGAGGTGGATAGTGAGGAAAATAATGGACTTGTGGACATCCTGGAAAGTGATATAAAGATGACTGTGTTGTTCCCCTGGCCAAGAAAAGCCTCATTTTCACTCCATTGGTCAAGACCTTGGATAAGGAAGAGAAACAGTACTTCCTATTGTTCAGCAAGTGCCAGTGGCCCTTCTGCTCTTCATCCATTCCTTGAAGTGTGATCAGACTCATCCTCAAAAGGCTACAACAGCCCTAGGACAGGGACATGCTTGTCCAAAATAAGCACAGAAGGAGCATAACACCTACTGAGAGGAAAGGTACACATGGGAGAATTGAAAGTCAACCTAAAGGTCAGCTTGGAAACCTAGAGGTGATGACTAAGGAGAGCTGCTCTTGGCACTATGTTTTCTCACTGTGTTTTGCTTTGCTTTGGGAAGATATCATTTTCCTTAAAGGAATTGAGTGAGTCAAATATCCTAATTTCTTCTAATGTCAATCAGAAGCCACAGTGCGTATTTAAACTGGCTTTACTGTTTAATTGTAGGTCCAATCACAAATTTAATGAAATCTTTTATAGTTTTTCTGCTGAGTTCTTGTATATTTTTATTATTACTTGAAATTACATGTACATGAGAGCAGAATGTATTTTGATGAATATTCTGAAGCCATGCTGTGTAGAATTTGGTTTAGGAGGTGATTCTCATCTTTTCCATGTTTTCATGTAAAATTTTGATCGGTTTTCAAGGGTATATATCATTCAAAAACACCTATGTGAAAAGTTCACATTTAAAGAAGGAAATCAGAGATATTAGGTATGCAGAGACTTTGTTGTGCATATGACCATTCAAAAATATTTTGTATTTTATAAATATTTAGGGTCTGTTATTCCTGGACAATAACAATTATAGCATCTTTATTTTTTTTCTTTAAAATCTTCTGTTCTTTAAATTCATGTTTCAACCATATCAGGTCTATGATTTTGCATTTTAGCAGAGATTCCTTATGTTTCAAATTCTGATGATGTGGAGAAATATTTATTTTCAGAGCCATTACTCAATGCTGGCTTTCCAATTTTGAACTTGAGTAAATTGTGGTGTCTTGCTGCTGCTGGAGGAAAGAAAGTCTTTCCTCATTGGTCATGTGTATGACAAGCAAAATCAGCATGCCTGTAATCTGCTTTTCATTGCAAGCAACAGGAGAGTGCCATGAATTTGCAAAGGCATTCATGTCATTTGCAAATTGAGCTATTGTCAGTGATAATATCTGCTTACTGAATGATCTCTAAGTTTCTTCTTGCTGTTTTTGTATATTATTTTGAAGCTCAAGGGTGGATAGGTATATGTTTGCAGACCATTAGCAATAAAAACATTTTTTTAGTGTCTGTTCAATGAATTTACCTTTTCACTTCAAACAACTTTCTGAAGTTCATGCCCTACACAAAAGTCCAAAACACATCCATTTTCCAATACTCAGCTTTGAAATTTTGTATAATTTTTGTCTTTCAACATGAAGCTTGTGTCAAGAGGATATTATGCACTGGAAAACTGTGCTCCTCACATCACTATCAGGCTCTTGTTTTGTCCATCACATTCACTTTCTTGGAGCATCTTTGTGGAAAGGTGTGATACTGACCGGTATTCTGCATCCTCCAGGACCTGCTATAAAGACCCTGGGCATTGTCACAGAGGGCCTTGTGTCTGAGAGGTATGAGTCACTTCAAGAAGATAAACCCTTATGTCAAGGCAGATTTCCCAGATATTTGTACATTTAAAAGTAAGTTGAGGATCCAAGATGGTGAACTAGAGGGAGGCTGCATTCCTTGTTGCTCCATAACTCTGATTTTAAGCAGAGGATATCTGTTTCTTGGTGAGGCAGTTTTTGCTACTTATTGATCCCCTGTTGTCTACTGCATTTATCTGCTGTGATCACCTGCAGTCTGCCAGCATATCGATGCATTTTTTGAGTGCAGATTGCTCAATGGCAGGTGCCTATCATCCCCCATTTGCCTGCCTCTCCCCTGTCCATCACCTGCCTTACACCTATCCATTACCCAACACATGAAGTTCACCTCCCAACCATCCAACAACAGTCAGCAAACTGATCGCCTACTGTGAGTGGAGCACCAGCTGCCTGCTGTTGCTGGAAGTTTACTCTTACAGTACCTACAGGTTTGGATACACGTGACTGCTGCCATTTTGAGACAAGAGCCAGGCCCCCTAGAACCCCAGGACAGACTGACTGACTGAGCCCTGTCTCCAGGATTCCTCATCCCAACTGATCACTCCCTGCCTCTGGGGCCCTCACATCGACTGAATGCTCCCTGCTGCCAGGATCCCCATAACAACTGACTGTGCCCTATCACCAGGACCTCAGACTGACTGATTACACCCGGGCTCCAGGATCCCACAACCACACCAAAAACACCCGAACTCCAGGACCCCTGCCTGACCAACCACATCATGCCTCCAGTACCTCCTGCTGACCACGGCCACACCCTGAGCTCCCCATTTGCTCACACATTTTGAAGCCAGAACACCATCTTCAATAATCCTGGAATCCCTAGCTCCAATCTTTAGGTGGGGCAGAACCCATCCTGAGATGCCTGCTGGAAGCTTGAAGCTCATTGTCAGGTACCACTCATGCATCAGGTTACTGAAGACTGGGAGGTTTCATTATTATATGGCTGTTATACTGTAGATTTTCTTTTTTCTCCTTATGGAAAAAAATTAAGTTTTTATTTCTTTACTTTCTTGCTGTCTTTTCCTTTTGTTTACCTGTTCCCTCAGAGTCTCTTTCTCCCTTTTTAGCATGCTAACATCCAATTTCTTTTGATTACACTCAAGCTTTCTATTATCTAGAACTTCTGTATATTCTTTTCTTATCTCATTAACAGTCACATTCTACATCCCTCTGCATCCTCTTTGTCCTCTATTTGAAACTGCAGACCTTATTGCAAATCTGTTTGTTTTACTGAAGATAATATTTTAACTCATTCTGTTTATTATGACAATTTTGCCATTTACCTCATAGGGACTATTTGGTATAGGATTGAATAGTGTCTTAATTGGGCACTGCTAATATTGATCTCCCCTTAAAGAAAGGATTTGGGGAACCTATAGGGCCACCATAAACCTATCGGGGAAATTTGCAATACCCCAGATCAGCACTGCTCGAGGGGAAGATACATGAACAACATGAAAGAACAAGGGAAGAAAATGATCCAAACAAATCTAGATTCTATATTAATAGAATCCAATGGCAGTATGTTAGAAGAAATGTCAGGAAGGAATTTCAGATTATACATGATTAAGGTAATTCAGGAAAAAAAGAATGAGATAAGAGAGCAAATGCAGGCAATGCATGATAATACTAATAAGCTGAAAGACCAACTGCAGGAAGCAAAAGATCATTTCAACAAAGAGATAGAGATTCCCAAAAAAAAAAAAAACAAAAAACAAAAAAAAACAAAGGGAAATCCCTGAAATGAAGGAAACAATAAACCAAATAAAAAACTCAATGGAAAGCATCACCAAAAGATTAGACCACTTGGAAGACAGAATCGCACACAATGAAGACAAAATATTTAATCTTGAAAATAAAGTTGCCCAAACAGAGAAGATGGTAAGAAATCATGAACACAATCTCCAAGAACTATGGGACATCATGAAAAGACCAAATTTAAGAATTATTGGGATTGAGGAAGGCACAGAGATTCAAACCAAAGGATTGAACAACCTATTCAATGAAATAATATCAGAAAAATTCCCATGACTGAAGAATGAAATGGAAAATCAAATATAAGAGGCTTACAGAACACCAATTGCACAAAATCACAACAGATCCACACCAAGGCACATTATAATGAAAATGCCTAACATTCAAAATAAAGATAGAATTTTGAAGGCTGCGAGAGGAAAGCATCAGGTTACATATAGGGGGAGAGCAATACGGATAGCAGCCGACTTCACAACCCAGACTCTAAAGGCTAGAAGGGCCTGGAACAACGTTTTTCAACCTCTGAAAGAACATGGTTGCCAACCAAGGATCCTATACGCAGCAAAACTAACCTTCGTATTTGAAGATGAAATGAAATCCTTCCATGATAAACAAAAGTTAAAATAATTTACAAATAGAATGCCTGCACTACAAAATGTTCTCAACAAAATATTCCATGAGGAGGAAATGAAAAACAACAATGGAGGTCAGCAAATGGAGGAACTACCTTAGAGAAAAACCACTCAAAGGAGAAACCAAGCCAACTTAAAAACCAAAAATAAGCCAAATGACTGGGAACACAAATCATATCTCAATAATAACCCTGAATGTTAATGGCCTAAGCTCATCAATCAAATGACATAGACTGGCAGATTGGATTAAAAAGGAAGACCCAACAATATGCCACCTGCAAGAGACTCATCTCATAGAAAAAGACATCCACAGACTAAATGTGAAAGAATGGGGAAAAAACTACTACACACATGGACTCAGTAAAAGAGCGGGGGTTAGTTTGATTATGCAGCTGATTTTCAGAAAGAATTTAAGGGGAGCAAGGCTAGAGTTGAGATGCCTGGGAAAATGGGGATGGTTTTTCCTTGAACTCAGGAGGTCAAATCCAGTCTGTGACACAGGAAAACCTGATCATCTACAAGGGAAAGTTCACTATACTATGACACCTTGTGTATCAACTAATACAATAAATCCTGTGTTGTGGTTTATGCTCCACTTTTTTTGTGCCCTTCTCCACTGGTATGGTCAGTATATAGCTAGAAATAATGCAATGTATGATCATATGTAATTTGTTTTACTCCTCTTGGTAAAAACATTTATTATTTGCTGAAGAATAGTCTTTCCAGAAATTTCAGCTAAGAGTTATAAATCGAGAATATTCTTGCACATATGAATGAAGTGTTTTCTCATATGTCCATGATGTTTCTTTTTTTTAAATTTTCTTCTCAATGGCAGTCACTGAATGCAAACTTTTGCCTCCTATCCAATTGCTCTGCCACTGAGCCTCTCCCACAGACCTCTCTGATTTGTGGTAGGTTATGTATATCCAAGTTTCAGAAAAATGCTCACCAATTTCCTCAACAAATTCCCTCAACATAGGAAGATATTGCCATAGGAGAAAATACATGGTAATGAAAGCAGCATTCACAGTTTCTGTGTTTTATTACACATCTTATTTGAAACTTTGAGTTGCAGTCAGGAGCAGAATCTCACATTCATATGGCCGATCTTTCTTTGTTCACATGATTAATCTTCATTCTACACAGGTCATTGAAAATATTTTATTCTCTGTATTTCTGGAAACATTCCCTCCAGTCAGGCCTGCATCAACTTTGTAGTCTACTGCTGCTTTCACTTTATTCATCTCCATTCATGCCCATGCTGCTTACATTCACCAACTTGTAGCACTGTGTTTGTTCCTGTGAATTATGCATGTGGTCATATGTGTATATTTCCATGGGCCCTCTTTAGAACATGGATGACCAAGCATCTTATCTTCCCCAGGAAATGTTCATAACACAAATTCAGCTTCACTCTGTAATTTGATCCCTTTCTCTGCATGCACTGTCCTATGGTAGTTCTTACCAATCTCTATGTCACCATAAAAACACATTCCCTTTTAAGCCCTTTCACTAGATACAGCCTTTCATGCTCTCAGACTTTCATGCTACCTCTTGTGCATAACATTACTTTTGACAGTGGTGCAACAGTTATGAAAAAAGAAAAGTATGATAAAGCATAAGGGAATCAAACAAGGATACCCAAAAGAAAAAGTATTCTGAAAGCTTGCAGAATTATCATATATCAATAGATGCTTTTTTTAAAAAAAGAAATTGCTAAATACACTAAGAGTAACAGTGCTGGTGTCTGAGGAATAAACTCCATAGTGACTTCTGGTTAAAAAGTAAGTATGCTGTGGCATATCTAGCCAGCTTTTCATGTATTTGCATGAATGTCCCAGAGATCACAGCATTTGTTTTCTAGAGATCAGAATTTTTCTCAGTAATACTGTACATTCCTGGCATGCCAGGGACCTGGTTTCCCAACAAAGTATCAATAAAAGTGATAGAAACAAAAATATTAATGATACTTATAAGAATGGTACAAATGTAAATATTAGCCTTCTTCAAAACGACAAATGCAAGGTCACTCATCTTAATGGCATGTGGATGCTTCACACACTGCGGTGCCTACTACATATGGAGGGTGTTATGTATAAAGGTGCTTTCCCACCCATCAGGTGCAGTCATTTTCCCCGCCTCCCAACCACTTGTCAATCTGTGAACATCCTAACTAGTTATTGGTTCATCAGTCAACTTGCAAGTATCCTTCTCTGATATCGGTCCCCTGTTAGCCTGGTGGAATTCAACTATTTACTATAGCTTCCCTGCCATATTTTTCCCCTTCCTTCTGTTTGTCCTCCTCACTTTTTTCTATTCTCCTCACTTTCCACTCTCTCTAGCATGCGCCCTTTCTTTTCCATTCTCTTTTCCTCTCATTTTCTCTCTTAGCCTGCAGGGAGACACTCTGTTTGCTTAACAAATTCCCTTATGTGATTTCCTGTGTCTGGCATGGTTCCATGGGATTTCCTTACAGAGGGGAAAAACTGTTAGCTGTAGGTTGTCCTTATTCTTCCAGTCTCCATAGGTTCCAATTACCTCTACACCATAATTTGATTTGAAAGCAGAAATACTGAAAAGAGCTCAAATAATTCTCTGTTTCATAATGTTTCTTAGTTAACTCTTTAGTCCCTCTCTCATTTGCCCATCCATTTAGGTTTTCCAAAGGAACCTCTAATACAGGTGGGAGTTTGTTTCTTTCCTATTTACATTTCTTATATGGATTTTTAACAATCCTTCATGTTTCCAAAATAAAAATATATATCTTAATAAACACAATTTCTTCATCTTAGTCTTTTGTGTTCCTACCACTTCTCAGGAGACATGCTCAGAATGAAAGTTAGATTTATACTTGCTCTTGAACTGCTTGTGTCCTGAGCTATAGGAATTAAAAGCAGTTTTTGTATATTTCCCAAAAGGACATCAATTCCCTGGCTCCTAATCATTTCTTCTGCAGACTAGGATCATTGGAATCACCTTAGAATATAATAAACATGAAGAAGCAAAGACCTGCTTAGTCATAATAAGTTTTTGAACATGGTCCCCAGGAGATGATTCTATACACTTTCGAAGTACCAGCGTAAACTTTTTCACCTTCCAATTCCTGTAGGTTAATTTGAATGTAGCCCTGGATTCCTCCCTAGGATCCTCCCTCAAATTAAAATTTAGAAAGGTCTGTCATCTTTCCTAAGTTAATTTCAGGTCCCTGTGCATTTGGGGAATGATGCAAACCATTCATACTTCTAACTTTCCATTTGCTGTTTCTACCTTATTTTGTTTTCACATAAAGAGTAGCAATATGTTGCATGTCATTAATTTTTATACTTTCCTACTCATTTATGGTAAATGAATTTATCTTTGAGGGATCAGGTTTTTACTCCCCAATTAATTTCAAACTGTGAATAAGTCACCAATTTTGAGAAACATTTACTCTCCCCTTCATTCATCTTCGGAAGCTGAAACTCACAAATGCATCCCACATTTTAAAAACCTGCTCTGTTCTCTTCTCATATGTTGCTTGAATTTCCACTATCTCCTGAATACCACTAATTTTTTTCATTTTTGATTTGGTGTGCTAACTGCATTTCTCACTCCTCTTTCCCTCACCTTCTCTCCTTTTCCTTATTTCAAATTTACCAGTGATGAAAGTGTGTCTTAAATCTAACTCAAAATTCATTTCCTTTAGCAATACACCTATTTAAACCTGCATATGAAACCTAATATGATATGCAACTTCTTATCTTCCTTTGTACTAGTTATTTAACAGGTACATTCTTGAACAATTACAATATAATACTGTTCATATTTTTTGGCAATATTCTTTCCAATATATTTTGTATCCTATGTACCTTGTATATGTCCTTTTATTCTCTTCTTTGTACTGGAATGAAACTCACTAGATATAAAAGAAGCACACCCCTCTTCATGTTCCTCAGAATCACTCTGGGAAAAAAACAATGATGATAAGTTGTTGCATATAGATCTTGTACCACACTTTAGACATCTCCAGTTTTATAGTTGTGAAGGATTTGGTATTGGAAATTAGACCATTATTTTTTGCAACAGTACATTCCATAGGAGACACTGTCCTATGCTGTCCAGATGAAGCTGTGTTTTCTCAGTTCTTCTCTTCATTTTTTGCTGTTCTTGAGATAACTTGAAATATATATTTTATTTACAGTTGATAAATATTTTGCTTTAAGCTGTGATCATCGTTGGAGTTTATTTTCTCCCCATGAAGACATACAGGTTAAAGAAACTAGAACACAAAACATGCACTTTTCCAAAAGGGATACTCAGATATAAATAAATCCTGCCAAGGATACATCCACATGATAAAGCTGTATGTTAAAAAAATCCAAGTGTAACAGTGGAAGAGAAATCCATTCAAATGCATGCAAATCCTCCACCTACTTACATGTGTAAGAGAGAAACAAAATGAGAACAGGAGACAAAAAGACACCTCCAAAATTTCACAATATCCAAATAATTGTATCCAAGATCTATAGAGAACATTGTGTAATAGAGGTAAGGTAAATATGTTTAATTATTTTATTGCATTCTTGCAGGGAAAGGATATAGAAAGGGAGATACAGTTTGTAAATTGACAGAAAAGTACAAATCGTGAATGTGGGTATGATCCTGTTAAGAGGCAGGTTTGTGTCTGATTTATGCTATTTTCTTCCATGATAAAGACAATGGAAATCAAGGAGAATGATGTCTTTAACCTTGGCATGGATGACAGACAATGTGAAAGACAATGTTGAGCCTTTGGGAATGACATTGTTTTTACATGAATGGGTTCAGTGGTCATTGGATTTGTGTCTGTTCCTAGTTTCAACTGCTTATTCCTAAATCTCCTGTTTATCAATCACAATTTATGGATGTCACAAAAATGAAAACAAACAGTCAAAAATATTGGTGCAAATGCTTGCATAAAGTTTATCTTAATCCAGCTTGTTTTCTAAAATTATTTTTATGTTCATGATGAGTTAAATTTTTTATACTTAAATGTTAAATTACAAGGTTTGATGACCAAATAATATCCTATGAGGCTATTTCTTTTGGCCTAATTCACCTTCTGGAAGCCAAAAGGGAAAATATCAGGGATTTAAATTGACACATGTGCATACCTATTGCTGGCTAAATCAAGTGCCATCAAGTATCTCCTGCTCTTCCTCTGATGCCATGTCCAAATGTGACTCTGCAGAAAAATGCAGATTTAATTAAACTACCTAGAAAATTAATTTGAATGACAACTTATCCAAGTTAAAAGGAACAGAAGTTATAACCATAACATTTTATTTTCCCAATGGTAGTTTTAAATTAAGCATAATTTTTGGTAAATATATCTATAATTTGAAATACTTTATTGATCTTAGTGTGTGGGGTTGTGTATTTTATGCAAGGACATGTTTATCCTTGGCAAGTACTATAGCAATTTCTTTAAACCCCATGTCTTCATCCTTAGAGACAGTGTTTGTACTTTCCCATGTTTGCTAGCAACCTGACATGGGACTGCATCTTCCCCTCAAGACCTGCAATTACAGGTGTATACCTCTGAACCAGTACATATAGACATCATTGAGGTGTAATTTTACTTATTCCATACTTCAGAGCTCCACTAGTGGAGATAGTAGATGCTACCACGTACAAGGCTTATAATAACTCACAGGTTGATCAACTCAAGGTCAATCACTATCTTGTGAAATTTCCATAATTTCTGTCACTTTTGACATGAACTTCTTGTGCTTTCCCTAGGGCTACCTCAGATATTTACAGCTTCCATACTGGGTAATAATCATCATGTGACCTATAAAGTTATCCTTTTCTTGTCTAGTCCATCAGTTTCTGGACTTGGGGGGCACCACTTTTACATCATGTTACTGTCAAGAGTTTTACTTATTTCCCCTCATATTTGAGTTTGTGATCAGAGATAAAGAAGATAAAAGATGCAGGGTGGGATGGAGTCTTTTCTAGATGGAAATAAATGGAGACCAAAATTGAGGTTATCAGCTAGAGACAGGAAATGCTGAGAGCATGAAAGGCTGTACATAGAAAAGGTTTAAATGGAAGGTGTTTTTCTAATGTTATAGGAATTGGGAAAGAGAACTTCCAGAGGATGTTGCAGGCAGAAAGGGAACAAGAGAGAGAGTGAGGCAAAATTTGTATTATGAAAGACTTACAGCAAATATAAGATGCTTGGACATCCCAGTTTTAAAGAGAGCTGATAGTCATTATGTACAGAATACACATGAACAGCAGGACCAATGTCAATGCTATGCAAGCAGATGAACAGAGAAGTATGGGTGTGAATGGATATGAACAGTGAGAAGGCAGCAGGGCACTAGGAAGTTGATGCAGGCCTGATTGGAGGGAATGCTTCCATAAATAGAGGACAGAAAAAATTTAGTCACTTGTGTAGAATGAAGGTTAAAAGAAGAAAGAAAGAAGGAAGTTGAGTCAAAGGAAAATGAGATTCTGCCAAAGTGTAACTGAAGATTACAAATGTATTTTATAATAAAATTCAGGAAATGTGAATGTTGCTTTCATCTACCATATAATTTCTCCTATGGCAATTCCTACAAAGAGAGATCTTTTAAGATCTTGGTGGGCATTTTTCTGAAACTTGGACATACAAAACCACAACAGAATCAGAGAGGTCTGTGGGAGAGGCTCTGTGGGACAGCAACTGCTTAGAATGCAAAAGGATCTAAGCCAGTACCCACCACTTAGAAGTACATAAGCAAATGAAACATGTCATAGAAATATGAGCAAATAATTCATTGTTATGTGCAAGTATGCAAGTATATCCTTGATTAATAACACTTAGTCAAAATTTCTGGAAAAGCTAAGCTCCTGTAAGTAATGGATTCATTTCACATGAAATCAGTAAAATAAATAGTATATGTGTTGTGTAAAGTCACAAGACTCAAAAGTACTAAAGAAAATCAGGAACATAGGCTCTGTAAAATTCACAGTGAAGTATTCAATAGGAAAATAATTTTGAAATGGTGATTAAAACAAAGACATTGGTATATATCCAATGTCAAGATGCAGAATGCTGGAGAGCAGAGTGATATGTACACAGAGGAAGAAAGAAGAAACCTGAAGATTTCAATGTCAAAGCTGAAGTATAATTGATGCAGAACATATCTTGTAACAAGCCTAATCAAATTATTTAATTCATTTAATTATAGGTATGCATAATGTTCCTCATTTGTCTTACAATTAGTAACTCTATAGTGCTGATGAGATTCCAAGGAAGGTATGCTTCATTTGTCACCAGAGAGAGTTTCTGAACTTATTAGCTCAGATATGCTTTAGAATAACAAGTAATACATGTATGGTTGTTTTTTTCATACCCATATGGAATACTGGTGATATTTATTTTTCTGTATCCTCTGGTTTACCCAACATCAAATTTCTTTTTCCACTGTTGTGTGAAGATAGAGGTTCCATATCTAAGAAAAACATGATAAAGTCAAAATAATTTAGATATGAAAATCCAAAGAAAAAGTGAACTGAAAGTTCATAGAATTATGAAATACCAATTTTAGGTATTGAGTTTCAAAGTCTTTGGTATATACACTAAGAAAAACAGTCTTGGTGTTTGAAGATTAAATCTGTAAAGAATTCTGGTTAAAAAATAAGGTTGGTGTGAGATACCAAGACAGGTTTTCAATTACCCACCAGGATCAATTACCAGTACCCTCACAAAATAAATAAATAAAATTAAATTGATTGTGGATGTAGCTTAGTGGCAGAAAACTCCTGGGCTCAATCCCCAGTATGGCAACAAGAACAAAACAAAAAAAAAAAAGGACAAGTGGGAATAGCAACAAGGAACTTAAACTTCTGTGTGGCTTCACTATTGTCTGCAGTAATTAAACTATATCAGGAATACTAGGTTCCATCATTGCACTGGACATGATGGTTCAATGAGAAGTTCTGATATCTAAAGAATAATCTGGAGGCACAAAAGGAAAAGACACACTTCAATTATAAACTACTGCTTAGAACTGATCTTTCCCCCACTCCCAGAATCCAAAGCACTTTTTTCTGATGGTTGGTGATCCACACCCCATCTCCCAAGGGCAAGTATGGTGAGGAGACTAGAATAAGATGAGAACATAACAACCTCCATGAAACTCACCATTCCTAAAAGTCCTTTGAATGAACATTGAGGCCTTGTACTATAACTGTGTAGCAGGAAATATGCTTGCCATTCACAATCCTAACTGGTAAAAAAAAAAATACCTATCTTCTAATATAACTCAGTGGTAGAGTGCTTACCTAGCCTATGTGAGGCCCTGGGTTCAATCCCCAGTACCATAAAAACAAACAAATTCCTAGTTAATCTGCCAGGTCTTTTAAAAATTTCCTTCAAAAAAATTTTTTTCATTATGTTATTTATGAGCATCTTATATATTATTTTGAATAAGATATTTTAAATTACATTTCTAATTATCTATTACTGGTGAGTAAGTATGCTATTGATTATTGATCTAATATTCAGCTTAGTGATCAATTCCAGTCACTGATGAAATCCCTTCCAGGCTATCATATTATCTGGAAAATGGGACAGTTTTCTTTTAAATTCTTCTTTCTAAAACTTATTTTCCTGTTTTTTTTTTCTTTTTTTCTTTTTTTTTTTTGCTTTGTTTTGTTTTTTGGTACAGGGTCTATTTTGTATTTTGTTTGGAGATAGGGTCTCACTGAGTTGCTTTAGCACCTTGCTTTTGTTGAGGCTGGCTTTGAACTTGCCATCCTCCTGCCTCAGCCTCCCAAGTTTCTGGGATTGCAGGCATGCACTACTGTACCCGACTTATTTTCCTGGTCTCATTGCAATATTTAAGACATCAGGTATAGCATCCAAAAGGAGCAGTTACATTGAGAGGCTCTATTCCTGCCTGGTGGGAATGTTCATTCAATCTCCCTTGCAACCCTCTCCATAGCATGATTTTTCCATGAGTCTCAAGTTCTAATCGCACCTCTTAATTCCACTTAAACTGCATCATGTTTCATGTGATCCTTTCATTTTCCACTCAGGTTAAAATATTTTGGACTTTCCATTATGATTTCCTCTTGAACTCAAATGTTAACTATGAAGGTAACTTTAAATTTTTTACATGCATTTTTTCATTTGCTTTTTGTTTCACTTCTTGTTTTTAAAGCTCTTGCCTAGACTAGTAGGTGCCTAATTTAATTGCACAGTGATCAAAAATATGTATGATACAAATTACTTGAAATTTGCTAAAATCTACTTTGTATTATGGCCAATTTTGCAAATGTCTTAGCATGAAAAAAATCATAATTTTTGTTGGATGCAGGGTTTATATAAAGATAGTAAATAAACTTATATATATTTTCTTCAAAAAATGCCTATATTCTAAATAAATTTAAGCTCAGGGATTAATCATACCATTAGATATTGTTCTGACACATTATCCATACAAGTTAGATGGACAGAATAATCACATGTAATTACTCACTGTACATCAAGGTGTTTAAAGGTAATATATGTAGGTAATGTTTGAGTCTCTCAAATTACCACATGCCCATTACACTTTTCAGTTGTTGGGGCACTAGTAAGTTTTTAATGACACATATGATCAAATCTAAACATCTAAAATATTCCTGAAAAGGCACTAAGCTTAATTCTACAGAATGGCCTCACCTAGTTTAATAAGTATCAAGGTTATGTGTTTGATTTACAAGATCTAACTAAAAATTTCAAACACATAATCAATCCAAATATGCCTTAAGTGTCCAAGAAACAAACTGTGTACATGTATTTATTTTTATGAAATATAATTATCTTTTCCAATTAATTGGGAAGTAAATAAGAGAAAAAATCCCTCATACTTACAGAACATAATCTGGACCAAACCATGATAAAACAGGTTCAATATTCTTCCACTCTTTTCCACTTATAAAGTTGATGAAGTCCTTCTTAGTCCTTGGACCTGGATAGCATCTGAATTCTCCATACTCACAACTAAAGAACAGAATTAAATATTAATAGCAATGGAAAATAAATTTTGTATTTGTTTTCACTATTTTCTCACCTCATTTTAGTTCATCCTAATATTCAAAAGCATTAGCAATGTAGAAGCATGTTGAATTACTACTGATGACATCTCAAATTCAAACACAATCATAAGACTTAAGATTTTGTTCTCACTCTTCCAAGTATGAAAGTACTATGAAGCACAGTAAGCAGATAAATGTCAGAAAATGTTTAAGTTTCATGTATAACATGCATAGTAAAAGTATTACCATATGAAGAGTTATTAAAATAATGCCTGAAACATAAAAATTATTAGCTATTTTTAAACTATGTTTAAAGTTTTTTTGTTTGTTTTTTGTGGAACTTTCCATCATAGTCACATCACCTCTGCCATTCAGTTTTTTTTTTTTTTTTTTTTTTTTTTTTTTTGGTGCTGGGGATCGAACCCAGGCCTGGTGCTTGCAAGGCAAGCACTCTACCGACTGAGCTATCTCCCCAGCCCTGCCATTCAGTTTTAAATTACAGAAAGTATCTGGGGCAATGCTTTACTCCCAAGGACTTCAGTGATTCTATTTACAGTCAACTTTGCATTCTTCCTTCCATCCCCCTCCACCTTCCCATTCCCTATGTAGGGGATTCTGTCAAATCATCCTAACTGTTCTCCAGTCTTGTGCATCTTCAAGTGCAAAAACTCCATTGTTACCTAATACCTACTACAGGGTCAGGGGATTCTTTGTCCATTCAGAGAAAAAGACTACAAAAAGCTCTCATTGAAAAACAAAGTTTTAAGGAGAAGATGGAATTGAAGTAGTTCTTTGAAGGACAAGTAAGACTGCAACAGGCAGAAATAGAGTAAAAAGCAAGGTAAATGCCATGATTAAGAGAAAAAGGGCAGGAAATTCCAGATAAATTTAGTGATATTGAGAATACTGATTATGACCAATTAAGGACCATGTGAGGAAAAGGAATGAGGGAAAAGAAGGGAGAGAAGCACTTTAGGGATATAGAGAAAAGAAATTTAAATAGATAAGAAGGGAGGATGAGAGGCTAAAGAAGTAAAACAAAAAGTGGAAAAAATGGACAAGGAAACATGATACAGACATACACAAGAAACTGCCAATTTGTTTTTCTGTTGTTGTTCTTTTTGTCAGTATTGGGGAATGAACCAGGAGTGCTCTACCACTGAGCTAAAACTCTAACCCTTTTTATTTTTTATACTGAGACAGTGTCTTGCTAAGTTGCAGAGGCTGGCCTCAAACTTGTGATTTTCCTGTCTTAGTCTCCTGAGTCACTGAGATTACAACCATGCACCAGCAAATTCAACAGAATTACCACATTGTTTTTGAAATTTTAAATGAGGAGAAATACCTCTTAATATTTAGCTTACCACCTAGATGACATCAAGGTAGAGCAAGTGGACAGATTTGAGATTTCCTACCTCCAGATTAGAATATCAATAAAGTCAAACTAAAAGACCTGATGTTGAAGACTACACATTTCTGTTCCTTCTGACTTAACACTACTGTATCATCCACTACTTTCTCCTCAAGGCTTAGTTACCTTTTGAAAATGCCACATTCCTGTTTATGAGAATGTCCAGGGAATGGAATGCTTACTCTGCATTCTTTTTTTTTTTTTTGAGTTTTTTTTTGGCCCCTAATTGACAGCTGTATCATAGAAAAACATAGGCAATATATGGGATGGTCAAGAAGCTCTTGGGAAGAATAGTTTCTATTTTGATTCACATTAATGAGCATTACATGTACAGCTCCCTGGGGAGTTGAAAAGCAGAGCTAATATAATGTGAACTCAAGCATCAGTGCCTAAAATTTAGCATAGCTCTCTGCTTTTAAAAACTGTTGGCCATGGGATTCTTCCAAATTGTATAATTAACAGCCAAGTAATGTTCTGAATAAACTAGAAGCAATTTGCTTGCACCAACAGCACCATGAGAATGTGAATTCCTGAAGGTCAAAAGTCTTTCTATATTTTGCATATGACAGGTACATAAAGAGTAAACATGAGACTACAATAACTCTGGAAACCATTTAATTACATACATTGAGACTATAAAAACTAGTAGCATACTTTAGCATTTAGAACTATTAACATGGCTATTAAGGGTAATATTTAACTGTCTGAAATAACTGAACTGTTGACACCACTGTAATTTGTAGCCATATACTCATAATCATGCAGATGTCTGAATATTGCTTGACTATTCCAATATCTAACATGGCCTGGCAACATAGGACTTTTAAAGAGAAGCTACTATCAATATACCCCTTCCATGACCATTAAAGTTGCCTTATAAGAATGAGGGTCAAGTGATTCTGAGATCTACAATCTTAAAGGATAAGTCCTTTAATCCCCCTGCCCCTGCCCCAGGAAAACAAAGGTACACAGAACCAATCTTTTCAGGAACCTTCAAGATACTAAATGGCCAAGTTTGGATATAAGGTAAAGTAAGTAAGAATTCACCCTAGTTCTACTATTATATCCTCATGTAAACTGTGCAGTTCCTCAGATCAAGAAACTAGTTTGATAGGTTCTCCTTAAAATAAGCAGTCAAAAGCCATAGGCATTGTCACAACTGCATTAAACAAGGTATCATAAAACCAATAGTCTTTGGCTATTTTCCAGTCCACTTAATTCTTAGCTTTAAATCCTAGCTTCCTTAACCATAAACATAAGGAAAAGCAAGCTAACCAAGTTCTTGGCTTTTTTCTTTCTTTTCTTAAATTCTTATCATGTGTGCACATACACACACACACACACACACACACACACACACTTCCTCTCTAAAAATGTACCCAGGAAGCCAATAGAGAAAGGTAACAAAGCAGAAGTGAATGCCTTTCTATACAGTAAATGCCTATTGCAACATAGAACAACAAAATAAAACCCCACCTTGACTTCACTGAGTCTCTAGGAGTATACTTGTTTCCATATTAAGCACTAGAAACATTTGACTTCAACAACTCTAAACCTCTGCTTTGAGAAACAAATAGGGTCTTTAGCCTTTAAACATACACAAGTTATTTCTCGAACAGATATATTCATACATTCATACTGTTTTAAAAGAAAGTACCTTTCATAGGCTCTGTACCTAGAACATCTTCTTCATTTTGTTAACTGCTGATTGCAGAGCCCTACAAAGCCAAGTAGTAATCACCTAATCTACTGTACAGCAAATGCAGTGTGTTATACATGCAAAACTATCATTGCTGCTAAAGTCTACCTCTTGAAATTTATTAGTTCATTTTATGTATTTTTTTTTGCAACAGGACATTTCCTTTCCTATACACTGCACTGTTTTATATTCATTACATTTTCCAAACTTTTAAAATTTAAATTCTTCAGAAATGGATTTTCCCAGGCACAAAACTATGTGAGTCAAAGTACAGCTACTTTAAGTACACTAGTATCTAAACCTGGGTCCCTGGAAATCTACTACAATAATCTATCAATTCTAGAATGCTTGTTCATGAGATGCACCACATTAGAACATTTTTACATTTCTTAGCATACTAATGTAGAATCTGTGCTAATAAATCCTGGACTCTTAGTACTGAGATTTGAAAAACACTCAAGAAAATTAATACTCCCCCATTCTCAAGACAATGATTAGATGTAGAAATTTCATTTTACAGAAAACTCTTCTGCTTTCAAAACAAAATGACAGTTTTATTTCTAAAGGAAGGAAAGTAGAAAAAGGAAACATTATCTGAGGCTTACTGTAACCGAGGGCAAGAGTCCACTTATTATATGGCAATGTAGGTAGGCTTTATTTAACTAAGTTTCCAATGCCCGTGAAATGGTCTGGAATCCCATCAGTACACAATTCAACAGATTCAGAAATAAGAAGAGCCTGAAACAATCTAAGATGCTCCCAAACTATTGGTATTATTCTTGCATTAACATACATGCTGCTGACAGAAGTAAATGGTCTACAGATTATATAAGCACTCTATGAAGCAATTACAGCATCTCAGTAGGATATGCAGAATGTAAAGCTATTTGTAGATACAAAAAGATTAGGAAAAATGAACCCAAGACATAATATGCCATAAAAGAACAAGCTGACCTCAAATTAAAATCTACATAAAATCATGAAAATGGGGCTTTATTTTGACTCAAAGTTCATAAGATAAAAAGGTAGCTGTTTCTAGCTAGCTTATGGAAAGTTTTTATATCCTCAAATATGTTTCAAATGGTGAAGCCACATTTCTGTGCATAAACAATTGTTTATGGCCTTAATCTCCTTTCCCCAGAGAGAATATCACTGATTCATGTATTTATGGGATGAAAAAAAAGTCTAGAGTTTCCCTTATTTTTACACTATTAGTTATTATCAATAACTCATCCTGAAGTTTAAAGTTATTACTGGGCTCATGCACTAATCCCTAACATGGTACTACAATATGCTACCAAGCACTAATGTTTACAAAATTATACAAATCTCAAAATGGAAGATATTGGTGATTTTGTTGTTCTTAAGCAACTTGTAACATTTGTTCAAAAGTATTAAAACATACATATATATATTTCTATTGCACATATCCAATTTTTGTTTAACTTCAAAGAAAAAACTGCCAGCTAACATGGATGAGCAAAAGAAAGGAATAGAAGGTACAACCTATCAATGATGACATTCCCAGCAAATCAGTGGGACCTATGTACATAGTCTTTCTCTCTTTAACAATTCCAAAATACTGAAGGAAAATAACAGGAAGTGGCATGTGAGGTTACATAAAGAGAAAACTAAGTTACCTTTATTTTTTTTGGAGGAGGGGGTACTGAGGATTGAATTCAGGGGCACTAGAATACTGAGCCATATCCCAGTACTAGTTTGTATTTTATTTAGAGACAGGGTCTCACTGAGTTGCTTAGCACCTTGCTTTTGCTGAGGCTGGCTTTGAACATGAGATCCTCCTGCCTCAGTCTTCTGAGCTGCTGGGATTACAGGCATGTGCCACCATGCCCAGCTCTAAGTTACCTTTAACCAAATTATTACTATTATGATTTCCTACTCAGTGAATTCTCTCTATTAAAATAAATTTTTTTAAATTATACATTTTATCTACACTATTTTGTGAAAAAACAATTACATTAGAATCAAATTGGTTGACCAATCCAATCATAACAGTGCTCAACATTTCCCATTTTTGGCATTTTCTACCACTCTCAATTTTTTGTAAATCTGCTGTATGTTCCCAACATCACAGCATCCCTGGTCCTTAGCAACCATTCAAGAAAACAGATGATCCAGTAATACTACCTATTCTTAATTTCATCAAATATGTTTAAAATTCTTTCTCTACTAATAAAGATTTTCATGCTTCTTATGAAAGGTTTGACATCATACAATGGTTCTATTTATTTGGAAGCAAGAAGTTTTCCACTATAGTAGTCATAATATAACTTAGTGGGAAAAAAAAAGGAAGATTCATATCTCTTGAGTTTTTCCAAACCCTGAATTTCTTCTCAATCTATGATGAATGAAACATAAGATTCATGCTTCTTATTGGAACTATTTTTCTTTTTGAGGTTTTTTACAGATCCTGAAGTCATCCACACTTGCCATTTATTAGTCTTCTTGTTTGGAGTAAAAGACAAAGTATTCACAAATACTATGACCTAAGCACCTGTTTCAAATTACACATCAGCCTTCGGCTTGCAAAATAATTTTTTGACAATTAAGCAAGTTGCATAAGAACCATATCACTTGCAGTTTTCTTCCTGGAGAGGTCAGCAGGATAACTGCATCCTAAAGTCTTCCTTCTGTGTTGCATATGAGAGGTGGAACAAAAGAAAATCAGGTTTTTTCATTCCAAACCACAGAGGTAATGTGTAGAAAGGTATCCATATTTCAGTAGGGAAAGTGGCTGGATAAAAGAGGCAGGACTACCCACTCTAGAAGACAACATAGAAATACCCACCACATCCTGAGTTCAAAATTTTGTTGAGATAAATAGAAAAGCACCTAAATATCAGGAAAGTGTTCATCTTGTGTGATAAGAATTCTTGCATGGTCCAGCAGATACAATTGACTTCCCAGGGGCCTGTCAGCCCCCAACCCAGAGACCAAATGACCAGATGGCTGATCCTCTCCTCACTCCACCATCTTCTACCCTGCACTCTTGATAGCTCTACTTCCAAGATGTCCTTTAAACCCTGTGTTCTCCAGAAACTGCTCCAGCAAAAAGGAAGATCTCCCGTTCATCCTATTTCCCAAAGGATACATCAGCACTCTGGGTTTACAACCATTTCCTATATTGAAGATGATCACACCAATTCACAAGAGCATTACTTTCCAATTAACTACAAATCTCTGACAACAAATACTACTTCAAGTATCATCTGTCTATCTAAAGGAACTTAGGGTACTATAAACACAAAATGAGCTCTTTAAAATATTTGCAGGATTGGATTACCTCAGCTTTTCAACCATGATCCAAGAGAGAGGCCTACTATTCCAATTACACTATGATCCATCCTTCTTCATAACTGAGAATCTTCAAATACTTACTGATAAATAGTAGAAACTGCAGTTATAATAAACCATACACTCAGTCCTACAAGTGATAAAGAACATACATCAGGTTTTACATGGGACAATTATTAAGTATAAGGTGATTCTGAATTATTTAAATGCTATTAAGAATATGAAAATTATGCCTAAAATAGTAGAAATTTGTAATAAAAAATAAAAACAAATTATATACTTAAAGCAACTTTAGAAAACACATTATTCCATATTAGCTCAATTTAAAAGTTTGTTAAGTTTGATCATTGAAGACATTTTTGTATATATGTAAGCAGTTGGTCAATTACACTAATGTATGACTAAAACTACTAGTGATGTGTCAATATGGTCTTAGGTTTCAAATCAAATCATAACTGACATACAAGAACAAAGGCAGTTTATATTATTGCTAAATATGGAAAAACTATGAATCTTTCTTATGACAGGTAATAACAATTACAGCTTACATTTCTTATTAACCAAGTGTCAAGCACTGATGACTGAGAATTAACCTGTTTTCTTATCTGTAATATGGTATATTACATATCTTATAAGGTTGTGTGAGGAGTAAACCAGAAATAAAAAAACTCTTAGAGATTTGCAACAGGTAAGTGGTCAGAAAAATAGCTACTTTTGTTACCACTTGGGACAGTCCAACTAGAACCGTTTTATTGTTACCACCAAGAACAAGACTGGGGCTGGTCAAGACAGAAGCATCAAGGACAAGACCCACACTTGGGCAGTGGACCATGACAAGAGTGTATTTGACACTACCACCTTAGGGCTCTGTAAGTAAGAGCCCACATGCCAAATCACAGGCATTAAATCTGAAATTCAATATTAGAGTCAAATCAGAGAATGTGACCTTGACTTTGAAAGAAACATGCCCTTATTCTGAAACTTGGTGAGTTGCAAATGATGACTTTGCCAATGTGTACTTGAACCACAGTGTTCTAAGACTTCTCAAAGACATCTTACATAATAGTTTGGAGACTGGAGCACAAGTACAGATAAGAGAAATTTATATGGACAGGAATAGGAAGCAAATGATGTCTTCAAGGTCCCTTAGAACAACACAAACAATGAGCTCTATACACAACTAGGGAATCTGCTTTTTCCAGTCATTGAATGCTGAGCCCCCATAAGAGAGATGATAAGTCTGTAAGCTTCACTGGTTTTGACCTAATTTAACTAGGTGCAAAACACTGTTTTTAAAATATAATGCAAGGTTAAGAGCATGAAATCTTGGAGGACCTAGATAATGCAATGCTTCTGAAGAAAGCTGCCCCTATCCCGCTAATGGGTCCAGGACTGGTGGCTGGTTCTGTGTGGAAATGCTCTCACTGGGCAGTCCTGCTCTTAGAAGCTGGGTATAGACAGGGCCTGTTCTTGTCTGAGGGAGCCAGGATGCTTGGGGAAAGACTCTCCCTGACCTTCTTGATCCCAGAAGCTGCCTGTGGGCTGGGGCCCGCCACTGAGTCCCAGGCTTGGAGTTGGTCTCTGTGTGGAAAAGCTCTTACTGGGTGGGCCTCTCCTGGAAACTGGTTGTGGATTGTGCCTGGTGCATGAGAGAGCAGGTCTGCTTGGGAAAGATTCTCACTGCCCTGCCCTGCTCTGTGAAGCTGACCTCTGTCGGGGCCTGCCACCTGGCCCAAGCTTCACCAGGTGGGAGAGACTCACCCCACGACTCTATGTTGTTCCTAGTATCTCAATATCTTCCCTTCTTGAATCCTGAGTTCTGGAGTGACTGTAGATGCAGTCACCCTCTAGTCAGCCATCTTGGATCTCCCTACCTTTTCAACTCTAAAGGAGATATTTCTTCTAAATATTTTAAGATAAACCAACATCATTTTTAGTTTACTGAGAAGGAACTTTGTAGTCCTCTGGAAAACTGATGACAAATTCCAGAATATATTATTAGAAATTATCAATTTATAAAGAGTCTGATTTAATTTTTTTCCTCAATATTTAAAGCAGATCAGTATTCCCAGGAAACCTAGAACCTTTTAAAAACAGAAATTTAATATGCTTTAATGACATCTAAATTATGTACTTTTTTCCAGTAACCTGTCATATAGAATAATTAAGTACATTTTATGGGCTTTATTCTTCTTTGCTCTAGGTAATCATGGGATTGTCATCTGTAAGTCATTCTATAAAATGGATTGACAATTGATCCATCACAGGGGTGATGATAGAACCAAACTGTTGTGGTCTGTTTCAGAAAATTGGAGATCCCATTTTTCCCAGTGGTTTTGTAATAATTATTTTAATTTTTTTGCCCCCTGCACTTCCCCACAATTCTTAACAGTCACATGTCAGTGCCAATCACATCTGGACAGAGTTGCTTCTCCAGTACTTCTTTCTTTGAGCTCTCAGAAATTCTGATGAAGTCTGGATGAAATTAAAGGCTCATTAACTAATCAAATTTGTCCCCCTAAGCTAGTTTACCTGTATCAAAAGTATGATATTGTGAAAACCCCTGTCCATTTGGTCTCCACTTTTCATAACATGGATAGTCTACATTTATTTTGGAATTTTAAATTTATTTTTATTTATTCAGGTATATATAAAAGTCCATTTTGCATGAAGTAAATATTAATGTTTTTTGTTTTTATATTTTTATATGCTCTTAGATCTTAAGCATTGAACACTGTTGGCAGTGAAGAACTTTTCTTAAAGTTTTCAGTGGAACTAATAAGGATATGAACCTTTTTTCTTTTTAATTCTTTATATACTGTACCGTGCTTGTCCGCACACTATAACCAGCTATGCCTTCCATTGCATTCAGTTTTATGTAAAAGATTTATATATTTTTAGTATTAAGAGAAAATATTTGAAAGACAAAAATTAGTACCAAGAACTTTCTAGTAAAATTTCATTATTTTTTACAATAGGCAAAATATGAAAGCATATTTATATCACTTTTTTCCTTTTAGCATTCAATT
Organism: Sciurus carolinensis; assembly: GCF_902686445.1. NCBI lineage: Eukaryota > Metazoa > Chordata > Mammalia > Rodentia > Sciuridae > Sciurus > Sciurus carolinensis. The sequence continues at coordinate 2,166,384 of NW_025920125.1, read as the reverse complement.
GTATAAGAATTGTCTTAGAATCTCTTTTCAATTAAAATTAAGTAAATGTAATATTTAATTAACATTTTATAAGAGTAAAATAAGCCATACTTGGACCATAAACATTCATAAAAGTAAATGTTCTGAAAAGCATTTTTTAAATTTTGAAGCCACTTGAATATTTGTTTCTTCTCTCCTCCTTAACAAAAATATGAAATGGATAGTCACCAGTCCATAGCATCCATACTCCTATACTTTCTAACTAGAAAGTCTATTATTTCAAAAGATTATCCCTGATTCTTTCTGTAGAAAAATAACACCCACCTGATATATTTACTGTATCAATAGAATTTGGGTTTCTCTAAATACCAGCAACCATAATTAACATTTAAAAATATAATATTTTGAAAGCTCACTGGTGATGAAATCAAACATCAAAACAAGTGATTTTGTAGCACTTTTGTGAGGATAGTCACAATTTTTGATGGATCAAAATGTACTATAATACAAATATTAAACTAGGAATGAAGGCATTTCTTGTGGAAACTGAGGCATGGTAAACTGCTTTATATTTTACCAAATCGATGGTAACTTTGGAAGAAAACCTGGAAAAAAATTCTTCAGGAATTACATCACTGTGGAACTACCTGCAGATACAACAAAAAGATTCTTTTGTGTAGTATAGTTTAGAAAAGTAATAAAACACTTTCTGTTCTGTTAAAAAAAATCATGAGGCACCATTACAGTGGCACCAAACCTATACATAAAGCAGGAATGTTCCAAAGTAGATAAATGAACTAGAAAGTGCCCATTGAAGATTAAGGATAACTGTAAACTTTGACTACAAAGTAACAGAAACCAACTTGAATGGTGACTAAATACCTGATCCAAATCAGGCATTAAATGGCAGAGATTATGAAAAGACTAAAAAGTAAATTTATGAAAACATATTACCTGAATTTTCAGAAGCTAAAATTAGGTTTAGTTAGAAATTCAAATTTCCAATTGGAATCAAGCTTCTCTCTCTTGTGTGGAGACACAGGTTTTAGGGAAAAATTTCAACAACTCCAGTATGCTGCAATTGCAAAGTAATGAGCCTGGCTCCAAAATCCACAAAGAGACACTACTGAGACCCCCTCATAGTGTTAAGTCTTTACTAAAATAAAAGGAGCTGGTTCAGGGAACTGGCAATTACTGAAAGTGAATTCTGTGAGCTAGAAGCTAAAAGGGACCTTTGAGATTGCTTCCCTCCACCTGTTTCTTGATCAGGACAGGTTTGCAGAAGAAGCTGAGAGTTGCCTGGGGCCACTGAACTCATTGAAGGTAGAGCAGTGATGAGCATTCCAATTTCATTTCCCCAAGGCCTAGCTGTAATTAACTACTGGTCCAAACTGTTAGGAAAAGAAATATCATTAAAAATTGTAGGTTAAGGGCTGGGGTTATAACTCAGTGTATAACTCAGTAGGGAAGTAGAGCACTTCCCTACCATGTGTGAGGCACTGGGTTCAGCACCACATATAAATAAATAAAATAGAGATCCATTGACAGGTACACTTTTAAATGCTGTAGAATAAAAGAACACATAGAAAATGCAAGATTCTTACAGAGAAAATAAGTCAATGGGCAAGAAATTCAACTAAAAATTTAATATATTTTTAAAATTAAATGCTGACTGGAAATATTTAAGTGAACAGAAATCTTATTCTTGGTATCTTTCTTACTCAAAACACTTTAACTACACTCTAGACTCACTTACTAGAAATGGGATAATAAAATTTTTGATAGATCAAAATGCTCTATGCAGGGACAAATGTAGAAATGGAGAATACCTCTGAGTGGTGCCTCATGCTTTTGTTCTTAAAATAAGTACTTTAGTCAAAATAGGCTCCAAAGGTCAGCAAAACCCCCACATTCTTTTAATGTTTGCTTGATCAATGTTAAAGTGCTATGGATGAAGTTTTTTAGAACTATACAACCTGAATATTGGTCTCTGTACATATCTATGATTACAAATCTTTATTCACTTTTATATATGTATCATTTTTACTGTGATATTATTTTTATGGAATAAATACTTTGTGATGAGAGGTGTTTAGAGGTAGTAGGTAGGTTTTCTTTCATTTACTTGGAATGACCCAAACTTTACTTTTTCCATATGGAAGCAAGTTTGGAAATGTATCTTGTTATCTATCCTTAAATATTGTACATCAAAAAAAATTTTAAGGGGCCCTGGTTATTGTCCAGTACAGGGGTGGCAGTCCGAGCTGTGAGAGCAGCTGTGACAGCAAGGGGCAGCAGCAGGTGGTCACGTGGCCAAGTGAAGGCAGAGGAAGATGAGACCATGGGTCTTGCTAACTTGCTTAGGACCTTGCTAAATTGCTGAGGCTGGCCTTGAACTTGTGATCCTTCTGCTTCAACCTCCCTAGTCACTGGAATTACAGGCTGGAGGCAAAGCTGGAAAGGATAGTGGGAATACCAAGGCCAAGGCAGTGTCTCACTCACAAAGAGCTGGACTACAGTTTCCTGTGGACTGTATCCACAGACACTTGAAAACTTGCACCACAAGCCACAGATGGGTGGGTGCCACTACTGCTGTGTATAGTGCTGCAATTCTGGAGTACCTCACTGCTGAGGTGCTGGAGCTGGCAGGTAATGCTTCCAAGGATCTTAAAGTAAAGTATATCACTCCATGTCACTTGCAGCTTGCAATTCGTTGTGATGAAGAGTTGGATTCTCTTATCCAGGCTACTAAAGCTGGGGGTGGTGTGATCCCTCATATCCACAAATCTCTGGGAATAAGGGACAGCAGAAAACTGCTTCGATGTTTGTTTTAACTAACATTCTTCCTCCCTGTCATTGTACTCTAACTGAGACAGAAGATAACAATGGTGATATGTGAAAATTTTAAAAACATTTAAATGGAAAGACATAGAAAATTACTGTAGACATACTAAAAAAAGAAACATTTGTATGTTCTCAGACTCAAAGTTTGATAAAGTACCTTTTCATGTGGTGACAGTTGTGTGTTGATTGACTAGGTTTCTCCCATATGTTTTATACAAAAATGGAATTGATAAACCATTTTTTACAAAATTAATTGTCTCAAAACTGTTCTGTTCATGATGTGTTGAAAATATTTTGCTCAGTTTTTGAAATTATTTTAACTCAAATTCACTATTCAGAATAATCTTAAAATAGAGATTGGGAATATAGCTTTATCATGATTGATATGCCATGTTATATTGAATGTGAGATGCTATCAATTTGTAGTAATACTCCATTTATTTTATTATATACCACTAAGGAAGGAAAACTCCTTGAATTAATGCCATCAATTACAGGATACATCTCAATTTCAGAGATGTTAGAATATGGAAAATGTGCATTTAAGATGGAAATGACATAGTAGATTTACTGGACTCCTTTACTGAGCACTTCAACACGTGTCTGGACCTGTGGTCAGTGCTTCATTAATCAAGAACTCTTATTATCCTCACTTTATAGAAATGTAGCCTGAGGTTCACCAAAATTAAATATTCTGCCAAAAATCATGAGAAGTAACAGAATGGAGCAGAGCTAGGATATATACAAAGACCTTACTGACTCAAGAGCCCACACCCTTACCATGAATTAATATTAGATTTATCAAACCTTTCTGCTTTTGGCTTAAAATTCCAACTTTTGCTGGTCTTTTATTGATATAGTAACATACATTAATTTTGTACAATCTATTAAAATTTATTTTTTGTTGTCAGTTTCTAAGTAAGTGTTAGAAAATCAATAAGAACTTAGACAAACTGAATGCTATTAATCAGTCAGACAGAAGAGACATGTACAAAATGCATACTTCTAGGATTTGCCATGTCTTATTCTATATATTTTGTGATAAAGCCCAGAATTCTGATAAGAGAAAGAATGATTCACTGTCAATATCATTTAAAAAAAAATCTTCAAGAAAGAGGAGTGGATGTTTCAGTGAACGTGTCATTTAACAATTTACTTAACAAATGATTTTGAGTAAATATATTCATTTTCCTGAAGCAATAGGGAAGTGAGATTTTCCTTATTTATATTTCCTGTTAGAATGTCCAAAGATAAGCCCTAGAATTTCATTTGGAATAACCTCCAAGTACAAAACATACAAGATACCTGCAAAGCAAACCCAGCAGAATAAAAATGTAACTTGTATTTTATTAATTAAAAACAAAATATTTTTTTCTTGAAATCCAGATCTATCTGCCTTTTTGGATACATTTTCTTATCTTTAAAGCCAGAAACAAAAGAAGAAGTGCAGGCAATTATCTTGCATTTCCAATTAATACAAGGATTGCTATAGCTAAGATTTCAATAATCATAAGAAATTCAAAATCTAAAGAAATACTAAAAATATTGAGAGAATTATAAAGTAAAATTCCATCATAGATACAAATAATTAAATTGATGATAACATAAAACAAGTGAATATTCATAAACTCCAGAGTTTATTATTATTTGTGGAAATTCTTGTTATTGAAGGTACATGATGCTCACTGTCACATAGAATAATGGAATTTACAGCATTTGTGACCATGATAACATGTAAGAACAAAACATTTCTCAGTCAAACACCAACCCTAAAATTTGAGGTGCATGGTTAAAGAAAATTTACATCTTGGAAGAAATAAATAATAATCTGTGGGGAAAAATGGTTCCTAGGAGCTAGTCTCATTTTTAGTTATAGTACATCCAGTTTAAGAAATAGTGTAAAGCACCATGTTTAAGTTTTATATGTGCAATATATATCTGATATTTCACATGTATATAAATTTAGAAAAAAATGTAGAACTTCTGAGAAAACAAAGATCATGAACACATAAAAACTCACACATCCCATGTGTAGATGATAAAACTAATCTTTACAAAGAAAACAATTTTCCCCAAATTAACCTACAATATATCCCTGTAAAATTGTTATGTGCCCATATGAATACATCATAGTAGTTTCTACATTTATTTATATTTGTAAAGCAGTAATTTATAAAACTATAAGTAAATGAAAGAGGAGGAACATAGGAGAAGGAAAGAGGAAATACTGGTTACTGAAATGGAGCATATTATATTCTTTGCTTGTATGATTATGTCAAAATGAAGTTGAATATTAGGTATAACTACAATGCAATAGTAAAAAATCAACATGATTTACATTTAATGAAACAAGAAACCAAATTATAAAGTTCTAAAATTTATTCACAAAATTATATATATAATTGTAGCCAAGCCAAAAAAATTTCAATTATAAGAACAAAAGGAGTATTTATCATTACCTGATATTCATTTACATTCTGAAACTATACTATTTTAATAATCATTAAGTAATCACAATATAAACTAAATCCATATATGAATCCATATGTATGTAAAAATTATACACTTAATTGCAATAGAAAAATCTAAATAAATCAAACCATAATAAGACCAATGTCACCAACTAACATAGACCCTGTCTCAAAATAAAAAATAAAAAGTACTAGGGATATATCTCAGTAGTAAAGTATCCCAAGGATCAGCTTCCAGCAAAAAAATAAAAAGAAAAGGAAAGAAAAAAGAAAATGAAAATGAAAATTGGCTACATCAGGAGGAAACAAGATTCCAATAGGCCACAGATCCTCTCCTGCCAGAAAATGGCATATGGAGATTTGATCAAGACAGTGGGCCCACATGTCAATCACCAGCTGCTGGGCCACAGGCACACGCCTATCAAATAGTATTAGAGGTAGGAGTTGAGGATGCCATGAAAGGATAAGAAAGCCAGAGAGGGTCTATGCCACTGATGTTATCCCCACCTGAGTGGCCAGCAGGACTGAGGGTGCACTTTGCAACAGGAGGACTCAGGCCTGCAGACTCCAGAGACTGCTGAGAATTCAGGTCTGCCAGCTTCCATTCCTGCACAGTCAGTCGTGCTATTCCAACAGCCTCCTTCTCCAGTCTCATAATGCCACTGCCCATTCACCATTTCCAAGCCAGTCCTTGTCCCTAGTGATCTTCAGCCCCTGCACAGCAGAGCAACCTGGGACTCTGAAGTAGGAGAGTGAATCATAGATTAGAATGACTCATACAGTGATCTCAGGGGAAATAGGGAAGGAGGCAGAAGCCCACCCTGAACTCCCAGGAATCAAACACTATTGGACCATTCTAAGTGTTCCTGATTGGACAGGGACTCAGACATGCCCCTCGAGTCAGAGAGCTTTCTCGGTGATTGACAGCAAATAATATCCAATCCAGGCATGAATAAGACCAGAATGACATGTTCTTGGTAGCAGTTTTTTTTTTTTTTTTTTTTTTTTTTTTAGGTTTGGGGATTGCTCCCCAACGTGTCAGGCTGTTGCTATTTTTTTTTTCCTTTTTTTATTTATTATTGTGAACAAATGGTATACATGTTGTTTCTCTGTTTGTACATGGAGTAAAGGCATAACATTTGTGTAATAATAAATTTACATAGGGTAATGTTGTTTGATTCATTCTGTTATTTTTCCCTTCCCCCACCGCTCACACCCCACTTTTCCCTCTATACAGTCCTTCCTTCCTCCACTCTTGCCCCCCTCCCTAACTCTAACACTGAACCTAACACTAACCCCGCCCATCCCCCATTTTGTGTCATCATCCACTTACCAGCGAGATCATACATGCTTTGTTTTTGTGAGATTGGCTTATCTCACTTAGCATGATATTCTCTAATTGCATCCATTTGCCTGTAAATGCCATAATTTTATCATTCTTTATGGCTGAGTAATACTCCATGGTATATATATATTCCACAGGTTCTATATCCATTCATCAATTGAAGGACATCTAGGTTGGTTCCACAATCTGGTTATTGTGAATTGACCACCTATGAACATTGATGTGGCTGTATCTCTGTAGTATGCTGATTTTAAGTTCTTTGGGTATAGGCCGAGGAGTGGGATACCTGGGTCAAATGGTGGGTCCATTCCAAGTTTTCTAAGGAATATCCACACTACCTTGCAGAATGACCTCACTAATTTGCAACCCCACCAGCAATGTATGAATGTACTTTTTTCCCCACATCCTCACCAACACCTGTTGTTGCTTGTATTCTTGATAATCGCCATTCTAATTGGGCTGAGATGGAATCTTAGGGTGGTTTTGATTTGCATTTCTCTTTTTACAAGAGATGTTGAACATTTTTTCATATGTTTGTTGATTACTTGTAGATCATCTTCTGTGAAGTGTCTGTTCATTTCCTTAGCCCATTTGTTGATTGGGTTATTTGTATTCTTGGTGTAGAGTTTTTTGAGTTCTTTATAGATTCTGGAGATTGGTGCTCTATCTGAAGTATGATTGGCAAAGATTTTCTCCCACTCTGCATGTTCTTTCTTCGCATTGTTGATAGTTTTCTTTCCTGAGAGAAAGTTATTTAGTTTGAATCTATTCCAGTTATTGATTCTTGCTTTTATTTCTTGTGCCATGGGAGTTCTGTTGAGGAAGTCTGGTCCAGCATGAACATCATCCTGCATCTCTTTTGGGATGAGGTGATACACAAAACCTATTATTTACTCACCACTTAGCTATAAATGTGTAGATGCATACGCTTTAGGTTGTGTTGATCACACAGTTCACCTTCATCACTGATGCCAATCATCTCATCCTTCTTTTCATTAAGGTAAAAACAGACATTGGGGATAAGACAGGCGAGATTGCTCCTGCTTCAAGCAAGTGGGATTGGGACTGAGGTCCATGTAGGCAGAACATTTTACCTTGGTAAATTACTTGTGCTGAAAATGTATGGAAAACATGAGGAGAATTGAAAAGCACCTCAGGGAAGGCAAAAGCATCACCCAGCCCATGTTATTTCCGTGAGCAAATCTGTTTTAAAATGCATGAACTCCAGCAAAACCCTGGACAAGTTTTTGGAAAATGAATGGCACCTATTTGTGAGAAATAGAGGTTATAATAATTGGTTGCTTTTGTAAGTTGTCAGACACAAAGTACAGCTCACGATTTACACTAAGAGGTATGATATTTATAATATCACTATTGTAAATGTCTGAGAAAAGTCACTAGAAGAGAAAGCATTCTGTAAAGACATAAGAAGCCCCAGAGGTGCTTCTTTACAGACCCACAAGCTGTCATTTCTGGGAAACCCCAGCAGTCCTGCAGAAGATTCCATCTCTCTGATTGATTTAGTGATGTAAGATTCAAGTCATGATATCTTTTTCAACAGGTTTGGCTTTTCTGTATCATTTTGTTCTTATTCATGTCTTAGTGACAAGAAAATGATATAGACTGACATTTACTAAAGGATGGAAAAGACATAAAAAATCAAGTTTTGGAAAAAAATCTGAAAGTTAGGTAGCAGTAGTTAGGCAGGATACGACCTAAATTTTCCTCAAAAAAAATTTTATTCAGACATTTTAAATGTGTCAGAAATTTAAAATGGTATGTTTTTAGTGACTAAAACATAAGGGACTAATGAACATAAATATTCCTCATCCAAAACATTATGAATTTTATTCCAGGGTGTTTTGGAAACAAAAATGGAGAACTATCAAGATATTAATTTGATGTTTTAAAATATTTAATGTATTTCATAACCTTAGCATCATGGTTCTCTCATTTGCCATTTCCTAACTAACAGAGTACAGGGTAAGAAATTTTTAATTGATGAAATTAAATTGGATTCAAAGACTACATGAAAAAGTACATGTAAGTAGTTTATAGCAAATGAGATGCCCATTTGTGAAATGAGGTTTGGAACATAAAATCTCATTTCCTTCTAAAGATTTAAAAATTTATTTATTCTACTTATAGGAGTTCCTCACATCAATAAAAGTTCTGTTTGAATTAAGATGACAGTAAAAAAATTGTAATTAATAAATATTCTAATTTAAAACATGGTTTTACTGATACTATGTATACAAATATATAATGTTTACTATCTCTAGATGATATATTGTATCTAGTTTGTGTCACTAGAACTCATGAAATAAAAATAAATGTAAAGATAAAATTACTTGATATTCCCTATGAAAAAAATTATTCACTTTAAGGTATCTAAATTAAAGATGCAAATATTCTTAGAAGAAAATATCTTCATTTTGCCATACAAAATATGTTCCTCTGTGCTGAGTTGTACTGTTGGATCTAACATATCCTATTCACATACCAGAAGCCATACTAGTAGGCTCAAATTTTCCCCTTTCACAGCTTTTCATGAACCAAAGACACAGTAATTATGCATCTGAGGACATGCAGACACTCAGATGTCTGAGGCAGGGAAGGGATCTATGCAGGTAAGGAGAGCTCAAACAACTGTAAGTTTTAAGGAAAAGATGTCCTTAAGTTCTATCTTTTCATGTCTGTAATTTTAATGTCTGTAGAACAGTAACAAGATCCCACTAGATGAACACAGAACTGTGGCTTCCTTAGTTGAATCTGTCCCATGTCTCTTAATTTTCCTTTATTCCCTGTTGGATAAAAGCTGTCTAGGGGGAGTTGGGCTCCAAAATTTTCCCTGAGATCCCTGAATACATCTGAAAAAAGATCTTGATTGGAATAATGTCTCTATCATTTTGACAATTCCAGTTAGTCTCATTCTATCCTTAAGATCCAATTAGTCCAAACATTCCACAATTACAATGCCTCTAATTGGGGTGAGGGATTCCTTGTGCCCCAATGTTTTCCAGACTCTCATGGTTCTCTTACAGTGTTTGATGAGTCCCTCTTCCCTAGTTTGTTCTCACATGCAGCACCAATTTTAGGTATTCTTGGGGCAATAAGTCATCAGTTTCAAACTGGCAGTTTTTAGTTTCAAGATCTGAATAAGACGTTCAATTCAATCAGAAATAAAATGGAAAATAGAGGCAGAGCTCAAGGAAACTGGTTGAAGAGATCAAGGCAGATTGAACATAGGACTGAAGCAGAGACCAAGGTCTGAGTCCACTCAAAGGTATCTGCAAGATTAGGCCTCATCCACACTAATGGAGGTAGACTGGAAGCCTGCACTTTCTCTGAGAGAAACCATATAAAATAAGGTCAAGTTTTTTGTTTGCTATATATGAAGTTATAAAAAGTATTAAAGGGGTTTTTCAAGATGGCGGACTAGAGGGCGGCTGCATTTCATGTTGCTCCAGGATGCAGGATTCAGAAGAGGAGATAGTGAGAGACTTGGGACCAATTCAAAGCCACCGGGTGAGTATCTCCCATTGGGGAGGCATCAGGGATGGGGCGGTAGCCCTGGAATGCAGGAAACTTTGTGAAGTAGAGTTGCTCAGTGAGACACCCCTCCCCCGACTGGAGTGGTAAACATGGACCACTGGGATCATCATAGAGGAGGCAACTTAGAACAGCGCTTGGATTTGGAGCAACCACTGGGGCTCTGGGCAGCTGCCTGAGGAGGAGTTGTGTGGTGAGCTGTTTGGACTCAGAGCGATCGCTTCTGAACACCAGGGGGTTACCTGGAGGAAGAGGAGAAGTGCAGCGGGTCGCTGGGTCTAGGAATGACTGCATCAGAGCTACAGGCAGTTGCCAGAGGAGGAGGCAAGTGGTGAGATGTTTGGACTCAAAGCGACTGCTCCTGAACACCGGGGGCCTGCCTGGAGGAGGAGCGCGGTGGGTCGCATGGTCTCTGAGCAACTGTTCCTGAACACCCGGGGGGCTACCCCAAGGAGGAGGAGGAACAGGGCGGGTCACTTGGACTCGGAGTGACTGCCTGGGGCTATGGGCGGTTGGCGGGAGGAAGAGACACCAAATGAGTTGCTTGGACTCCTAGTGACTGCGTCAGAAACTGGGCAGCTGTCCAGAGGAAGAGGTGTGTGGTGGGTCTCTGGGTCTCCGGGCTGTTGTACGGGGCTCTAGGTGGTGGCTCAGTGAAGGGGCCGCATAGCCAGGCAATTAGGGGCAGAGCAGGGTCCCAAGACCAGCTTCTTGGTGGAAGAGCCACACAGAGACACGCCTAGGGGCAGAGCAAAGTTTCCAGGACTGTGGGCAGATTCTCTGAGGACAGGCAGCCTAAGGGGACCCGTCTGTGAAGGGTGAGGCTCCCAGGCCCAGGAGGTAGGTCCGGGCCCCTGGAAACATTGCAGAGGAAGACAGACCAGCCCAGGTGGTAGTTGTAGATTGAGGGGAACCTCTAGGAGGGGAAATAACCAGCGAGATCTCCCCACAGGGTGAGTTTTTCCTGCCGGGTGAGGTTTTCCCACAAGGACAGTAAAACCAGAGACACAGGCTCAAACAGACCATGCCTCAGCCCGCAGCCTAGTTCCCCTTTGGATGACCATTGGTCAACAAGTGGAGGCACCTCTGCCCACTATCAGGGAATATACCCCACCTAAGGGTCACCAACACTAGAGAGGGAGCTTCCTTGTGGAGCACCGCATTATCAACTTCCAGCAAGAATGCAGGCTACTGAAGAATAAGAGGGGTTATAATAGCAATCTTCAGGGACATTATAAGTCAATAGAGGAAATCTGCAATATCTTAATGACCCACTGATTCCTGAACAATATGAGAAAACCAGGGAAGAAAATGCCCCAAACAAATCTAGATGTTACATCAATAAAATCCAATGGCAGCATGGCAGAAGAAATGACAGAAAGGGAGTTCAGAATGTACATAATTAAAATGATCAGAGAAGCAAATGATGAGATGAAAGAGCAAATGCATGCAATGAATGATGAGATGAAAGAGTAAATGCAGGCATTGAATGATCGCACCAATCGACAGTTAAAAGAGCAAATACAGGAAGCAAAAGATCATTTCTATAAAGAGTTAAAGATATTGAAAAAAAAACAAACAGAAATCCTTGAAATGAAGGAAACAATAAACCAAATTAAGAACTCCATAGAAAGCATTACCAATAGGATAGAACACCTGGAAGACAGAACGTCAGATATTGAAGAAAAAACATTTATAGAATATACAATCCAACCAAGAGCGAATACACTTTCTTCTCAGCAGCACATGGATCCTTCTCTAAAATAGACCATATATTAGCCACAAAGCTAATGTTAGCAAATACAAGAAAATAGAGACACTACCTTGTATTCTATCAGATCATAATGGATTGAAGTTAGAAATAAATGAAAGAGTAAAAAACAGAAACTATTCCAACAACTGGAGATTAAACAATATGCTATTATATGATGATTGGATAACAGATGATATTAGGAAGGAAATTAAAAAATTCTTAGAGGTAAATGAGAACAAAGAAACATCATATCAAAATCTCTGGGACACTATGAAAGCAGTACTTAGAGGAAAATTTATTTAATGGAACACATTTAATAAAAGAAGTAAAACTCAAAAAATAAACGACCTAACACTACAGCTCAAAGTCCTAGAAAAAGAATAACAGACCAACACCAAAAGTAGTAGAAGACAGGAAATAGTTAAACTCAGAGCTGAAATCAACGAAATTGAAACAAAAGAAATAATAAAAAATTGACAAAATAAATAGTTGTTTCTTCAAAAAAATAAACAAAATTGATAAACCTTTAGCCACACTAACAAAGAGAAGAAGAGAAAAAATCCAAATCACTAAAATTCAGAATGAACAAGGAAATATCACATAAGACACAAGTGAAATACAAAACATATTTAGAAGTTATTTTGAAAATTTATACTCCAACAAAATAGAAAATTTCGAGGACACCAACAGGTTTCTAGAGACATATGAATTGCCTAAACTGAACGAGGAGGACATACACAATTTAAATAGACCAATTTCAAATAATGAAATAGAAGAAGTCATCAAAAGCCTACCAACAAAGAAAATTCCAGGACCAGTTGTGTTCTCAGCCGAGTTCTACAAAATCTTTAAAGAAGAGCTCATTCCAATACTTTTCAAAGTATTCCATAAAATAGAAGAGGAGGGAACCCTCCCAAACTCATTCTATGAAGCCAATATTACCCTGATACCTAAACCAGACAGAGACAAATCGAGGAAAGAAAATTTCAGACCAATATCCTTGATGAACATTGATGGAAAAATTCTCAACAAAATTTTAGCAAATTGCATACAAAAACATATTGAAAAGATAGTGCACCATGATCAAGTGGGTTCATCCCAGGGATGCAAGGTTGGTTCAACATCACGAAATCAATAAATGTAATTCACCATATCAATAGACTTAAAGTCAAGAATCACATGATTATTTCAATAGATGCAGAAAAAGCATTTGATAAAACACAGCACCCCTTTATGCTCAAAACACTAGAAAAAATAGGGATAGTGGGAACATTCCTTAACATTGTAAAGGCCATCTATGCTAAGCCCATGGCTAATGTCATTCTAAATGGTGAAAAACTGAAAGCATTCCCCATAAAAACTGGAACAAGGCACGGATGCCCTCTTTCATCACTTCTTTTCAATAACATCCTTGAAACTCTTGCCACAGCAATTAGACAGACCACAGAAATTAAAGGGATACGAATAGGAAAAGAAGAACTCAAACTATCCCTATTTGCTGATGATATGATTATGTACTTAAAGGAACCAGGAAATTCCTCCAGAAAACTTTTAGATCTCATAAATAAATTCAGTAAAGTAGCAGATATATGATCAATGCACATAAATCTAAGGCATTTTTATAAATAAGTGATGAATCTTCAAAAGAGAAATTAGGAAATCTACCCCACCCATTCAAAATAGCATCAAAAAAAATAAAATACTTGAGAATCCATCTCACAAAAGAGGTGAAAGACATCTACAAGGAGAACTACAGAACACTAAAGAAAGAAATTAAAGAAAACCTTAGAAGATGGAAAGATCTCCCATATTCTTGGATAGGGAGAATTAATATTGTCAAAATGGCCATACTACCAAAAGTGCTATACAGATTCAATGCAGTTCCAATTAAAACCCCAATGATGTACCTTACAGAAATAGAGCAAGAAATTATGAAATACATCTGGAAGAATAAAAAACCCAGAATAGCTAAAGCAATCCTTGGCAGAAAGAGTGAAGCACGGGGTATTGCAATACCAGATCTTCAACTCTACTACAAAGCAATAGTAACAAAAACAGCAAGGTATTGGTAGCAAAATAGAAAGGTGGATCAATAGTACAGAATAGAGGACAAGGACAAAAACCCAATAAATACAATTTTCTCATACTAGACAAAGGGTCCAAAAATATGCAATGGAGAAAGGTAACCTCTTCAACAAATGGTGCTGGGAGAATTGGAAATCCATATGCAACAGAATGAAACTAAACCTATATCTCTCACCATGCACGAAACTAAACTCAAAATGGATTAAGGAACTCGGAATCAGACCAGAGACCTTGCATCTTATAGAAGAAAAAGTAGGTCCAGGGCTTCAACATGTCGGCTTAGGACCAGACTTCCTCAACAGGATTCCCATAGCACAAGAAATAAAAGCAAGAATCAATAACTGGGATAGATTCAAACAAAAAAGCTTTCTCTCAGCAAAGGAAACTATCAGAAATGCGAAGAAAGAGCCTACAGAGTGGGAGAAAATCTTTGCCAATCATACTTCAGATAGAGCACTAATCTCCAGAATCTATAAAGAATTCAAAAAACTCTACACCAAGAATGCAAATAATCCAATCAACAAATGGGCTAAGGAAATGAATAGACACTTCACAGAAGAAGATCTACCAGCAATCAACATACATATGGAAAAATGTTCAACATCTCTAGTAATAAGAGAAATGCAAATCAAAACCACCCTAAGATTCCATCTCACCCCAATTAGAATGGCTATTATCAAGAATACAAGCAACAACAGGTGTTGGCGAGGATGTGGGGAGAAAGGTACACTCATACATTGCTGATGGGGCTGCAAACTAGTGCAGCCACTTTGGAAAGCAGTGTGGAGACTCCTTAGAAAACTTGGAATGGAACCACCATTTGACCCAGCTATCCTACTCCTTGGCCTATACCCAAAGGTCTTAAAATCAGCATATTACAGAGATACAGCCACATCAATGTTCATAGCTGCTCAGTTCTCCATAGCCAGATTGTGGAATCAACATAGATGTCCTTCAATTGATGAATAGATAAAGAAAATGTGGTATATATATACAATGGAATATTACTCAGCCTTAAAGAATGATAAAATTATGGCATTTGCAGGCAAATGGATGAAATTGGAGAATATCATGCTAAGTGAGTTAAGCCAATCCCAAAAAACCAAAGGACGAATGATATCGCTAATAAGTGGATGATGACACATAATGGGGGGTGGGAGGGGTTAGTGTTAGGGTTAGAGTTAGGGTTAGTGAGGGGGGCAAGAATGGAGGAAGGAAGGAGTGTATAGAGCGAAAAGAGGAGTGGGAGGGGTGGGAGGGAAGGGAAAAAATAACAGAATGAATGGAACAACATTACCCTATGTAAATTTATGATTATACAAGTGGTATGCCTTTACACCACGTATAAACAGAGAAACAACATGAATCCCATTTGTTTACAATAAAAAAAATAAATTAAAAAAAAGTATTAAAGAAAAAGTGGAGTCCTATCAACCAACGTATAATCCTTTTAAGCAGATCCATTGATGTTCCAGGCGATGAAATTGGAAGTTACTTATTCATCACAACCATTATTGATATGTGAAGAATTGAAGCAGGTGTGTTAACAAATGATAAATGAGTTATTTCTAAAGATAATAAGAAAATTGAGTTAAATTTAAATAAATATATTGAATACTCTAACCTGTACTGGATAAATCCATGTTTGGATCTGTGGTAGTGCAAAAGAAATTTAACAACAACTGCCAAAACTTGAGACTTCCAAGGTCATGTGAGAGGGAGATATAAAATAGGAGAAGATCATAAATACTTGAACAGGCATTCCAGCATATGCACAATTAGGCCAGACTCATCTGGGAAGCAGGAAGACCAGGGTTTCATGTGCTGTAGAAAGTTCATCTCTACATGCAGCCTCCACCCAGGCCCAGTCACACCTCTGCCTTTGGGCACCTGCGCTCAATCATACTCCCTGACATGGCATGACCCACTGATCACCAAGGTCTGTCCTGGAATCCTGTCCCTCTCACTCCATGGAAATTTTCTCAGGTAAGCCATGGAGGAGTGTTGTCCAGTGTACTCCCAACTTTGGTTAGTGTTTTTTTGTGGAAACTCAAAGAGCTCTTTGGAGATGTAGTGAGGTGTAGGTACACACCATTGTTCTATTGTGGACTTGTCATATGACTTTGGAAAGGTGAGTTCAATTTCTTTGTTGATTTTTCCCTGTTTCTTAACACACACAAAAAATGACTCCATCTCCACTTGTCAGTATTAAACACTAAAACACTGATATTAGGTCTGGGTTTCCAAAATTAAGTAATAAACTCTAGGGATTAGGTATCAGATATTAGATATATGAAGACTTCCAGGAATATTCTCACATTTTGAGTAGTGCAGAACAAATTTTAAAGAACCAAGGTATGGAATAGATCAGGATGCATTTGAATTCTGGATTTTTGTATATTTGTGGAATAGATTTTTAACCTCTCAGAGCCTCTGTTTACTCATCTGTAAGATAGGGCTGATGCCAATTACATCCCAAGACTCATGTGGGAATTAAATGAAATCATAGATAGTAGGTGACTGTGAACAGTGAATGATCCCTAAGTCAGAGAGAACTGGCCTGTTTTCACTTCACTTGTATACAACCAGCAGCAGCTCCATGCCTCTCCCTGCACTCACACTTCAAAGACATATCTGTAAGTGAATAAATGAAGCAGATATTTTTGGAGGCATAAATATGATGATGCAATATCAGTTACTGTGCATAAAATTAGTTTCTGTTTTTTGTATGACTTTAAAACCAACATTTCCCACCTTTGCAATTAGGAATAGCAATGATTATGTTCTGGCCAATAAGATATAAGTGGAATCAATATCTCCATGGTCTTTAGCTCTTTGGTTTCCATTATATTATAAAATGTGTAATTGGCACATAATAATTATTCATTGTGTTATATTAATTATATGCCCATAAAATAACTTGGTCAATTTGAATTCCCAGTACTTTCCATTTATTTCTCCTCCTCTTTCCCCCACCCACTTTTGCTACTCTACATTTCTCCCTTCTCTTTGTGTGAAATCTTTCAATTTTTTTCTTTTTTAAAATCTCAGTCTTCATCTATGGGAGCACATATTTGATTGTTGTCTTTCTGAATCTGGCTTATTCACTTAATATGATATTCTCCAGTTCTATCATTTTCCTTCAAATGACATAATTTTATTATTCATGACTGTGTCAAATTTGTTTATACATATCACATTTCCTTGTCTGTTAACCTGTTGATAAACACATTTGTCTGATATCATAACAAGGTTAATGTAAATTTCTGTGCTAAAAAATATTATGCATGTATTGCAATAGTGTGCTGACATTAGATATTTGGATAAATAGCAGAAGGGATGTTGATGGGTCATATTTAATTTCATAATTTTGAGAATCTATTGTATAGTTTGTACTAATTGACAATTCAACCAACAGTGTGTAATGTCCTTTATCTGCATCTTTGTCAGCACTGATTGTGATCGCCCACCGCCCGCGGGGACAATCACAACGCATACGCTTTTCTTGATCACAGGAACCAAAAGGGCTTTATTCCACAAGTCTCAGACTTATATTGAGAACATCAGCCTATTAGAGAGTAGACTACCAAGGAAGTCAGCCTATCAAGGAACAGTCTCCAGGCAGATACCAGGATCGCCTCATGTACAACAGCCAACCAGAGTTACTTCCTAAAACTTGTATATGAGTGCAGCTATGTCTGGCAAGCTGCCAGGCGCCATCTTAGAGATCAGGCCACGGTGTGGCTCTGGGGCCCTCAGAGCCCACCCCTGACATCTCCCCCTTATTCTTTAAATAAAGAAAAGATGACTTGGGACCATGCCTGTCTTAGGTTGTCCATGGCAAATTACATCCTTACACGTCATTGGAATTCTGACCTCCAGGCGTCAGAACCCTGTCTTAGGTTGGTATGCATTTCCATGGATCTTACCCATCTTTGACTACTGGTCCAGCATGCTTAGCCATACTTGGGGGGATGTGCCTGTCTCAATGGCTGTCAAAGTCTGTACTGTAGCTTGTTGATGACATCGGGCATCTTGGCGCACTCTGATTTGGCTGTGTATAACATAGGCTATCACTAAGCAGATAATAATCAGAACAGCTACTGTTCCAGCCCACTGTTTTGTCAATCCCAGGGCTTCAGATAACAAAGAGAACATCTTGGATACCGATGCAACTTGAACCCTGCTGGCATTGACTCTGAGTATTTCAGCTCATAGCTGACTGGTTAAATTATCAAATGTAGATGACCAATTGCCAGTAAGGTAGACAGAGAGATTTTTAGATAACATAACCACAGAGCTAAGGTTATTATAAGCAATAGGGGTGACACACACTGCTCTTAAAGGATAAACACATCCCAGTCCCAAAAGTTCTTGCAAGATATCCACTTGTTCTTGTAGTAAGTCCACTCTTTGATTTACAAGGAGTATGCCTGCTGTTAGATGTTGGTTTAGGGTCTCTTTAGTCTGTAAGGCTGCAGCTGTATTTTCGGCCAAGTGATTGACTGCTCTTGCTGTAGGTATGGCAGTTGCTAGTGCTGCTGTTGCAGAAACCACTATTGCAGTGACCATAGCCGCTGTGATGCCAAATTCTCTCCTGTTTCTTGATAGTAACACTGTCAATTCCACATCTGTAACAGAGACTGGGACTGGTAGGGAGGTAGGAACACACATTAAGACTGCCAGCGGGAACCTAGAAGCATTCCAACATTGAGAGAGATAGCATAAATCTGAAGTACAATTGAGAGAAGCGGTTGTTTCATTAGTTCAGAAACATAAAAGGGGGAAACACACAAACTGGGGTAGGTGGAAAGGTACATAATTGAACTGTTCCTCCTAAGAGACTGAAAAGAGGTTGTAAGTTAATTCAAGGGGGGAAAGGCTACAAGCATCATGGTCATCAGGAGTCTGAGTTTCTTGTTGGTAGCATGAGCACTGGTCGAGTTAGTCGCTCAGGAACCCAAATAGGCGATGTTTTATCCTGTGGAAACACACAAACTGAGCCACGGCTCCAGTAAAGCACTGGGTCCGGGCCGTTCCACTGTCCTGTTAGAACATCCTTCCATTTTACCGTCACTCTATCATGTTGTTTATGATTGCCATGTCTCTCAGCGGCAGAGCGGCCCTCATTATCCAGAGTTAAAAAATTTAAAATAAAGAGGCAAAGAGAAAGTTTATATTTAGGGGACCTGAAGGTCTCCCCTATTCCCCCTTTTTGTTTATAAAGAGTATTTTTGAGGGTGAGATGTGCACGTTCAACAATACCTTGTCCTTATGGGTTATAAGGTATACCTGTGGTTAGAGTTATTTCAAATTTAGTGAGAAATTGGTTAAAAGAGGTTGAAGTATAAGCAGGGCCATTGTCCGTTTTAAGTTGTTTAGGAAGTCCCCAGGCTGCAAAAGCCTGGAGACAGTGGGAAATGACATCTTTGACTTTTTCTCCGCTGTGTAGCGACACAAAGATGATACCTGAACATGTGTCTACAGATACATGTACATATTTAAGGTTACCAAATTCAGGAATGTGAGTAACATCCATTTGCCATAGATGATTAGGTAACAGTCCTTTAGGATTTACTCCTATAGAAGGTGGATGATGGAGGACTGTACACTGGCCACAAGATTTAACAATAGCACGTGCAGTTTCTTTAGTAATGGGAAACTTCAGTTTCAATGTTGTAGAATTAACATGGAATTGTTGATGATAATTTTTTGCTGCCTCAAACGCAGAAAAAATGTGGGGATCCTTAGTTGCTATGTCTGCTACATTATTCCCTAGGGATAAAGGTCCAGGTAAATTGGTATGAGCTCTGATATGTCCAATAAAGGAAGGATTATAACGATCCCAAATCATTTGTTGTAAAGTACGTAAAGGATGAAAAATAGTAGAGTTTGAGGCAATGAGCCCTGCACATTCTAAGTTACTGAGAGCTTGAACTACATATAAACTATCTGAGTAAACATTGAATGGAATATTAGGGAACATTTTAAAAACTTCAAGAACTGTTAAGAGTTCTGTTTGTTGAGTAGAAGAGTTAGGGAAAAGGAATGTTTGGACTTTATCTTGATAATGAATAGCTCCAGTCCCTGTTTTGGATCCATCAGTGAAAATCACAGGAGCCTTAGGAATAGGTTGTTGTCTGGTAACTCTTGGGAATATTACAGAATTATTACTACAAAATTGTATATAAGAATGTTTAGGATAGTGAATATCAAAGTTAGCTTGAGTGGAGCATCTAACAACAGTCCAAGAATCCATGAAATTACATAACCAAGAAAGTTGATGCTTATCATAGGGAATAATGATAGTAGCTGGATGAATTCCAAACACTGTGATAGATGATTTAAGTGCCTTTAGGATTACTTGAGCTACTGCTTCAGGGTAGGGTAAGAGAGTTTTATTGGGTGAACAGGCTAGATGGACCCAAAACAAGGGACCCTCTTGCCAAAAGACTCCAGTGGGTAGTTTCTTGTTAGGAATAACAATGAATTGTAATGGCTGAGAGAGATCAATACGATCTACTTGAGCCTCATCTAATCTTTTTTGTATAGTATTCAAAACCAGACGTGCTTCAGGAGTGAGCTCTCTGGGAGATGTGGGATGGGGATCCCCTTGTAAGATATTAAAAAGAGGAAGTAGTTCTCCTGTGGAAAGCCTCAAATATGGACGAATCCAATTTATATCCCCTAGTAGCTTTTGAAAATCATTTAATGTTTTTAGATGATCTACCCTGATGACAGTTTTTAGTGGCTTTACTACAGCCCTGTTTAATTGGGCTCCTAAGAATTCTTGTGTATTACTGACTTGAACCTTTTCAGGGGCTATAATGAGTCCCCATAATTTGAGTTGTTCTATTAATTCAGAATAAATATCCTTTAAAATATCTTCCTCAGAGTGGCATAATAATATATCATCCATATAATGATAGATAATAAGTTTGGAGTATTTTTGTCGAATGGGCTTTAACGCCTGATCAACATAAATTTGACACATAGTGGGGCTATTGGTCATACCTTGTGGCAAAACAACCCATTCATATCATTGATTAGGTTGTTGATGATTTAGAGATGGGAGAGTGAAAGCAAATCTCTCACAATCGTGAGGATGTAATGGAATAGAGAAAAAACAGTCTTTTATGTCTATAATTATTGTAGGCCAATCTTTTGGTAAAGCAGTAAGGATTGGAAGCCCTAACTGAGTTGGCCCCATAGACTGCATAGTAGCATTAATAGCTCTTAAGTCATAAAGGAGTCTCCATTTTCCTGATTTCTTTTTTATGACAAAAATAGGGGTATTCCAAGGAGAAGTTGAAGGTCTAATATGATTTGCTTCTAATTGTTGTCGTACCAGTTCTTGGGCCACTTTAAGTTTTTCTAATGTCAGGGGCCACTGAGAGACCCACACTGGTGCATTGGATTTCCAAGTTATTTTTACATACTTTTGTTCAGTGGCCCCAAGGAAAAACCCAAGCCTTGGCGACCTTCATTGCCCTTAACACTAATTGGCTGGGTATTTCCCTGGCCATAGCGGCCAAGCCCCTTGTCCCATTTATGACCTTGTTTTACCATTAGATTTTGAGTCTCTTGGCTATAATGGCCTTCTGTAGTGAGTACTAAATCCATTTGCATGAGAATATCTCAGCCTCATAAATTAACAGGTAAATGGTCTAAGACATAAGGTTGAAATGTTCCCTGTTAGCCCTCATCGTTTTTCCATGTCAATACAGAACTACTCCTTTGTGGGCTAGTAGCTACACCCAATCCCCTCAGGGTTTGTTCGGTTACTTGTAGAGGCATTCTTTTGGCCAATCTTTTATGGTAATAATGCTAGTATCAGCTCCTGTATCTAGGAGTCCCGAAAATTCTCTATTTTTAATCTTTATTTTAAGCATTGGCCTATTTTTTAAGTCCATGGTAAGACAGGCAAAATCAATTCCAGAAGATCCCAAACCTGCAGTTCCCCTGGTTGCTGTGGTTGATGGAAAATTATTATGAAGGCTGGGAATAATCAAAAGCTGAGCTATGCACTCCCCAGGTGATATGGAGATAATTCCTTGAGGAGAATGTGCAAGAACCTTAATTTCTCCTGTAAAATCAGAGTCAATAACTCCAGGGATAACTATAAGTCCCCTGAGTGCACTAGAGCTCCTACCTAATAAAATTCCAACAGTATCAGGAGGTAAGGGACCTTTTAGGTCTGTAGGGATAGGTTGTACTCCCATTTCTGGAGTTAGTATTGCTCTGGCGGTGGCACAGAAGTCCAATCCTGCGCTCCCTGTGGTGGCTCTCCTTGGCTTGTCAACGGTTGGTGAATCCTGTGTACCTGTTGAATCACCCCGTATACTTTTGAGGGGCCCCGGGGAGCTGGGCCACAACTCCCATTTTTTGTCTGTCCATGAGGGGGCAGAGGAACTCCATCTATATCTATCATAGATCTACATTCAGATGCCCAATGATTACCTTTTCTACATCTAGGACAACGTTGAGGCTTAGGTCTTCTAGGGGGTCTATTAGGGTCCCTTAATTGTGGACAGTCCTTTTTGAAATGTCCAGGTTGTTTACAATAAAAACAAGTTCCTGGAGGCCCTCCTATAGGACCCTGTAATCCTTGTGCAATGGCTGCTGCCATAACTTCTCCTTGAATCACAGTCTCATTGATATCTCTACACACTTTGATATATGTACTTAAATCCTTATTTTTCCAGGGACGAATGGCATCCATACACCATTTATTAGCCTGTTCATAAGCTAACTGTTTTACCAAGGGCATAGCTTGATCCACATCCCCAAAGATGCGGCCTGCTGTTTGCATCAACCTCGCTACAAAATCAGCATATGGCTCATTTGATCCCTGAATAACTTTTGACAGTTGACCTTGCAAGTCCCCACTCCCTTGTATACTTTTCCATGCTTTTACAGCGGCTGCAGAAACCTGAATGTACACTGCAGGATTATAGGCAATTTGAGCCTGTTGTCCTGTGAATACTCCCATTCCCATAAGCATCTCTAAATTCCAGTGAGGATTTCCTGTTGCAGCATTGTGGCATGCAGTATCATTGGAATGCTCCTGCCACGCCGTTTTCCAAACCAGATATTGACCCCCTGACAACGTGGCTCGTGCCATGTTACCCCAATCATCAGGAGTAAGATTCATTCCCCCTATGGATTCTACAAGTGATAAAGTAAAGGCTGCTTGGGGGCCATAGGTCATTACAGCCTCTTTTAATTGTTTTACTAATTTAAAATCTAAAGGTTGATGATATCTCTGATTATTTTGATCCTCAAACACTGGGAATGCTGTTGCATCTTGTTGTAGGAAGTCCCATTCTGTTGAATTGGAATTAGGATGGCTACAATAACATTTTTGTCCCCCTAAATGCTCATAATTATATGGTGGGTGAGCAGATGGTGTAAGTCTGTGAGTTCTCCTTTTAACTGCTACATTTGATTTAGTAGATCCTGTAATAGCAAGATTTTTTGTTCTATATAGTAAATCCTCCTCTTCTTCTGCACTATCCTCACACCCAGTTTCATTTTCCTTGTCTGTCTCTGATCTTATTGACACCCTTTCTGATGCTTTAGACCTTTCCTCTTTTATTTCCTCCAAAACCTCTTCCCCTTGTTTTATTGCCTCTCTGCATTTGGTATTAGGAGTATCTAAACACCCTCTAACTAACATCCATATGGCCATGGTTCCCAGGGGTAATGGTTTTACTCTCTCTGTCACTCTCAAATCCTCCCCTAGAAGCTCCCATTGAGGGATATTCAGTAATCCCTCTTCCAAGAACCATGGCACAATATCTTCCACTGTGCGTAAAAAGTTTTGGGCTGTTTTAGTTTCAAGAGGAATTCCATTGGCCCGGAGCAAATCCTTTAAGGGACTTTCCATGCGCATTCGTGACATTTCAGTGCCCATATTTCTCTATTAAACTAACAATGCAAAGCACTTTAACTAGCAAAACAAAAACAAAAGCACTTACAAACAATCTCCATCGCTTAACTCGCGAACTTTAACTCCCTCGCTTCCCGCGAACTTTAACTCCGTTGCTTCCTGCCAACTTTAACTCCGTTGCTTCCTGCAAACTTTACCTCCGTCGCTCCCCATGAACTTTAACTCTGTCGCTTATCCAGCAAACTTTAACTCGTCACTTATCCAGCAAACTTTAACTCGTGGCTTATCGAGCAAACTTTAACTCGTCGCTTACCCTGCGAACTTTAACCTGGCCAGACTGTACTTTACTTTCCCTGTATTTACCTGATCAGTTTCTTCTTTATAACTTGAGGGTCCCGGGTTTCGGCACCACTTGTGATCGCCCACTGCCCGCTGGGACAATCACAACGCGTATGCTTTTCTTGATCACAGGAACCAAAAGGGCTTTATTCCGCAAGTCTCAGACTTATATTGAGAACATCAGCCTATTAGAGAGTAGACTACCAGGGAAGTCAGCCTATCAAGGAACAGTCTCCAGGCAGATACCAGGATCGCCTCATGTACAACAGCCAACCAGAATTACTTCCTAAAACTTGTATATGAGTGCAGGTATGTCTGGCAAGCTGCCAGGCACCATCTTAGAGATCAGGCCATGGTGCGGCTCTGGGGCCCTCAGAGCCCGCCCCTGACAACAGATTAATTATTACTTATATTAATGATGTTTGACATTGTAATTGGAAATAAAGAATCAGTGGAGTTTTGATTTGAAATTCCTTGAGTTCCAAAGAAGGTGAAATTTTATGTAATTGCATACCATTTGTATTCCTTTTTTAATTAAAAAATTTAGAAATGTCTATTTAGTTTATTGTCTCATTTATGAATTGGGTTATTTGTGAGGGGATTCTGTTAATTACTTTTAGTTCAAAATATCTTCTAGATATTATCATCTGCTGGGAGAGTAGCTGGAAAATTTTTCTCCAATTCTATATACTGTTTTTAACAGGGTCTTCTTTGTTCTTTATTGCTTCATTTTACTTTATTGCCATGCAGAAACTTTTTAATTTGTAGTTGTTCCATTACTGATTGTGGGTTTTATTTCTTGACCTTATCAACCTTTTTAAGAAATTTGGTGCCTGTGCAATCATTTGGAGTGTGGATTCCTGTAGGAAGTCGTGCACATGCGTGGTGCCTCCTCCGTGATGTCCGCAGCAGCCACAGCAACCTCCCGCTTGAGGCTGAGCATCAGGACAATAGCCTTGTGGGTGAGCAGGTCACAGCGCAGCAGGGACTTTTCCAGCCAGCAATGGTGGCACCGGCTCTTCCCCGCCCACCCCCGCATTGGGGCTGCCCAGGGATCATGATACTATGGCCTGTGGCTGAGAACATGCCCCCTGCCCCTGAGCAGCCAGTAGCTACTCTTGCCCTGCGGGCAGAGAACCTCGTGTGTGAGGTGTCAGAGGAGGAAGAGGTGGAAACACCGGGCTTCTGGGGGTGCCGGACGTGAGACTAGCAATTCACCCTGCACTTCAGCCCACAAGACCTGCAAAGAGAAGCATGCAAGGAAGCATTCCTCAAAAGTAGAATAAAGAAGTTGGTCATTCCCAGTCCACCTCCAATTCTTTCCCGCAGTGTCGTCACTGCAGGCGGCAACAGATTCCCTAATTTTTCTAGCAGCTGTAATGCTTCTGATGTAATTCTTATATTTTTGATTCACTTTGAGTTTACTTTTGCATGCAGCATCAGAAATAGGGATAAAGTTTAACTCTTCTACATATGGACACCCAGTTTTTCTAGCACCAGTGGTAAAAACTACCTTTTCTCCAGTGTATGTTTTTGGCATTGTCACCCAAGATTAAATGAATGTAAGCCAGTGCATTTCTGTCTGTGCCTTCTATTCTACTGCATTGATCTTTGTGTTTGTTTTGGTGCCAATACCAAGATGGGTTTTTACTAGATTTCTATAGTATACAATGACATAAGTCATCATGATGCCTCCAGCATTACACCCATTTCTCTATGGGTTTAGGTATTCTAGGTCTTTTATTCTTCCATGTGAACTTTAGTACTATTTTTTCTAGGTCTTTGGAGAATGATAATAGTATCTTGATGGGGTCACATTGATTCTGCATATTGCTTTTGATAATACAGCCATTTTACCAATAATAACCCTGCCTATTCAAGAATGTTGAATTTCATTCCGTCTTTTAGAGTCTTCTCCGTTTGGTGTTCTATAAATTTGATTATACAGCTTGTTCTCCTCTTTGACCGGATTTATTCTTAGAGAATTTTGGAGGTTATTTTGAATGGGACTGTTTTTCTGTTATTTTTTCAAGTGTATTCACTATTGATATCTAGAAAAGCTGTTGATTTTTTTCATGTTGATCTTCTGTCCTGTTCCGTGATTGAATTTATATATCACTTATAGAGATCTTCTGTTGGAACATACTGGTTCTTCTATGCAGAAGATTATATAATCTGCAGTTATAATTTGACATCTTCCCTATTGATATTTCCTTTATTTCCTTCTCTTGCCTAGTTGCTATAGCTAAAAGTTAATGTTCTATATCAAATAGGAGTGGAGACAGTAGACATCATTTTCTTATCCCTAATTAGGAGGAAATGATTTTAACTTTTCCATGCTTCATATGATATTGGATTTGAGTTTCTCCTATATAGCCTTTTTTATGTTAGGGTAAGTTCCTATTAAGCCTAGTTTTTTGAGAATTATATCAGGAATTGCCACTATATTTTATAAAGACTACTCTGGCTCTATTGATATGATCATGTGACTTTGTTTTTAATTCTACTTATAAGGAGAATTATATTTATTTACTTGAATATGTAGAACCATCCTTACACACTGGAATGAAACCAATTCAGTCATGATCTACAGTCTTCTTAGTGTGCTTTTGTTTATGATTTGCTAATATCCATTAAAATATTTTCAACTGTGTTATCAGGCATGTGGGTCTATAGTTTTCCTTTGTTGACCTGTTGTTACCTGGTTTTGGCATCAGTGTAATTCCAGCTTCACCATATGAATTTTGAAGCACTTCCCTTCCCTTTCTGTTTCATAGAGTAATTGAAGAAGCAGTGACTTTTGTTATTTTTTAAAGGTAAGGTAGATTTCAACCAAAGTTACATTCTGTCTGGGCTTTTGTATTTCACATGACTTTTTAAAAAAAAATATTCTTAACTGGGCACAGTGATGAACACTTGAAATTTCAGTGGTCAGAAGACTGAGGTAGGAAAACCACTGATTCAAAGCCAGCCTCAGAAACTTGGAAAGGCTCTGAGCAAGTTAGTAAGACCTTGCTTAAAAATAAAATACAAAAATGGACTGAGTAGGACTTGGGTTACAGCTTAGTAGTAGAGTGGTTGCCTAGCATGGGTCAGACACTAGGTTCAATCTTCAAAACAACAGAAAAATGAAATAAAATAGAGATTAACTTTTTAAAGAGTGTGAGTATCTTCTTGAAAAAAGTGGGGACTGGAGATGTGGCACAGTGGAGAAACATCCCTGAATTCAATATTTAGTATCAAAAATATATTTTTTATTAGTGTGTCATAATTATTTTAATATTTTGTCCATTATGACACATTTTATACTTGCAGAACATCTTTTGATCAAGTGCATTCCTCAGTGCCTCACTTTCCCTCTTCTCCTTCCCCATGAGTCTGTACTATACTTTTGACCTTCTATTTTGGTGAAATCCCCTATATACTTTTATTTCAATTTCAGTTTTCATTCTTGCTTTCATATATGAGAGAAAACACTTGAATTTTGTCTCTGATTCTGGTTTAATTAACTTAACATAATGTTCTCCAGTTTCATTCATTTCTCACAAATGATGTAATTTCATTCTTTATGATTGACTAGAATAAATACAGTTGTGAAGAGATTTGTAGATGCTATTTCCTGGGAATATCACCTGCCAGCACAGAGGACCTCCCATATTCAGGTTCAGCTTGCTATTATGTGAGCCAGAAAATGGAGACCCAGGGAGGAGAATGTCTTACCTGAAGCATGTAGTGCCCTCCCATCTATGACTCTGATTGCTTTCACACACACTATGTATTCTTGCCAATTTGAGAGTGTTCTTACTTGTCTGTTTTGACTACTAATCTGTCTCTGTGGTGCATATTTCCATGACAGTTTTGTGTCTGAGAGAAGGGAGTTCATCTGAATTTGCAATC
The DNA here is from genome assembly GCF_902686445.1 of Sciurus carolinensis. Taxonomy (NCBI): domain Eukaryota; kingdom Metazoa; phylum Chordata; class Mammalia; order Rodentia; family Sciuridae; genus Sciurus; species Sciurus carolinensis. The sequence continues at coordinate 2,138,227 of NW_025920125.1, read as the reverse complement.
TCATCATCTTCCAAGTGTTAACCACAGGACTCAGTTCCTTCCCTCCTTCAAAATAAGGGAACTGAGGGGGATTTCTTTTCTTAAAACAAAATAATTCTATCCATGAGATTCTACACCAATGACCCAATATCCTCCAAGTCCTTCCTTCCTGTCATCACCTTGGGGGCTTATGATTTCAACATACAAGTTTTGGAAGAACATAAATATTCAGACCATAGTAAAACATTATGCCCTTTCTTTGCTAATGGTATCATGCAAGTTCCTGATGCCTAGGTCTCAGTGCATCTTTCCATTTACTTCATGCTTCCTTGAGGACATGTGTGCCATCAAGTTATCCTCACTAGAAAGTCTTTCTTCTTTTCTGATGGGCTAACTGTAGGGTCACTCACCTGGACTTCACAACTGAGTGTGAGAGCTGAGAGATTGTCATCCCACACTTCCAGGGACTTTAGGACCTTGGCACCTGGGTGATTAAGATGCTGCACCCAAGGAGTTGTGGAAATGGTCACCAAAATAGTTGAGTGGATCAACCTTGCCCCATTCTGAAGAACTGCATTCAGAATTGTACACAAATATGGAAGTCATATATTGAGCCCACATGGGAGATGGAGGAAATAAGTTGACACTGGATGAATCATGGAAAATGTACAGATGAACATTGGTTTTGCCCAAGCTCATACAAATCCACCAAGACATTAAAATCTCTACTCTAACAAGGATCTAAGACTGGTCATTTTGCCTCATGTGTGCACAACCAAGCTTCTGAAATCAGGACCTGGAAGTAACTGTCAAGTCCTCTCTATGAACTTGGCATTAAACTGTCAAAGAATATTACCCAAAGAAACCTAATTTTAGTAAGATATGTGTACTCATCAGTTTGACCACTTGGATTGAGAAATGGTCTTTGAACTTGAGGCTTCCAGTTTAATGGAGGAAGTACAAATTCCATATGGCCATTTGCTGTGCTAACAGTAGAAAATGATAATATATCCTGGTTCCATTTATTGCTGAGGTCTTACCATCACTGTTTTCCCACCAACAGCATTGCTACTCTAGGTTAAAAATGTATGTACATTAAACACAAGATCCTGGGAATCACACAATGTTAAGAAATCTTTTAGGTGGAGAATAGTATGATTCATACTGGTGTGGTCAATCTCAGCTCTTTGTCAGGTTTGATTTTTTTTCTCTTTTATTTAACTCTATACTTTGAATATGCAAGCTTTTTATGTGGTACAAACTTTACCCATATTAAAAGTCCACTGAAGTTTCCTCTGTACCACTGTCCTCTCTACTCTCCTCCCACTGCCCCCTGTATCTTTTAATTTATTTCAATATTTTTTTGCTGTTTCTTGTTCTGATGGGTGGCAAGAATGGTGATACATCCCTTCTAGATGTGAAAAAGAAGAAGGATGGTGTTGGCTTATATCCTAAGGACAATTTCAGGGAAAAATGCATTTCTTAGGCTAAGAAAATCATATACTTGATTGGTCTTTTTATATTTTGGGCAATAAATAGCAAAGATATATCTTAGGACAAAATGAATAAAAACATTATATTTCAAATAGTATCACCTTCATGAACCTAGGGCTAAAAAATTTACCATCTGGAAAATGTACAGAAGCTTTTTCCACTTTAGTACACAAGTCTGTGTGACACCCTTCAGGTGGCATTTTCTGATTGTTACAAAATCATGTCTGGATTATGTAATAATTGTGGTGGTCCCACTGTACATCAGTTTTCCTATCCACTCAGAACTACTATATATTATTGAAAATCATTCTTGAATTTAAGCTAATCATGAGTTTTTTGTGGGGTAATATCTTCCTTGTCTTTCTCATCTTGATTAAGTACCAATTTAATATTGAAAACTCTCTAGTTTTTTGTTATATTCAAATGGAAGCATTGCATGATGGGAGCAAATTCCAAGCTTTCAAGAAATGAATCTCAAAGGAGTTGGTGTTACACACTAGCATATTATTTCAGTACTATCTTTATTCTGATTTATTTCTGGACCCAATATATAAAAACATCAACTGAACAAATATAGAAATCACTCTCCCTAAGACACATTTTTTGTAAGACTCTCATTACTCACCTCAGAAATCCCTTGATGCACAACTTGCTGAGCCCTCTCTGCTCATCTCAATCTTTCTTCCACCAATACCTCAGTGAGTCATACTTAATTACCTCAGGTCCCCCTCCCAAAGACACCAAGGAGTCATTTCACACACCTCATAGTATACTTTTGCACATATCAAACAGAACTCACTACTCATCTCAGATGCCTCTCCCAAAATATCTAAGATAAACCTCCTCACAGAACTCAGTGTGCCCTTCATATACATCTCAGGAATTACTAATCACTACAACAGCAGTCATTACCCAACTTCAAATGTTGCCCCTACAATCTTGAGTCCTCACTCTACTCCATTTAAAGCCCTCACTAAATACCACACAGTACACTACTACTTACCTCTGAGAACTCCCACTACACCTAAGAGTGCCTTTTCTATTCAAAACACATACCTTCCATATACATCTCAAATAACCCTACTTACTTCCCTTAGGAAACACTCATACTCACATAAAGGAGACCTCCTAAACACCTCATCTAGCCCTCCTATACATTTCACATTGCACACTCTATATACCTGTTTATATTCTCACTACAAACTTTAGGGAACTCTCTCTAGATACCTCAGAGAAACCTTCCTACATGCCATCAAGATAACTCCCTGCACACTTCAGAAAGCCCTCCCTACTCACATCAACTGCTGTTCCTACACATCTTTTCTTATTTTTTGATATGATGGATTGACACCAGGGTGCTCAACCACTGAACCACACACCCAGGCCTTTTTATTTTATTTTATTTATTTTGAGACAGGGATCCTATAAGTTGCTCAGGGTCTTGCTAAATTATGGAGGCTGACTTTGAACAAGCAATACTGCTCTCTGAGAATCCTCAGAAATTTCAATTACTAATGTGCCACTTTACCTGGCCTAATAAAATTTTCAAAGATTATTTAATACATGCTAACGTGGATCCACTTAATTTATACTACAAATACACATTAAAATTTTTAAAATACATAAAATATATTTTTAAGAAAGGGCATATGCCATTTATTTTTTGGGGGATATCATGAAACTGCATCCTAGTGCTCAAATGTGACCCAAAAAACCTGGGCACATATGGAAATTTTTTTATATTTTTCTGTTAATTTTTCCAGATTATCTGGGAGGTGACACCAAAATGTTGAATGAGTGAATGAAGAGTATTGTGTTACTTTACCTGATCATTACTTGTGGAAGTGATTCTCTTATCCTAGTGGTGGCAGAGAGTTTTCATTTTCCACAAATACTTGATGATGGCATTTATGTGTTGAACCTGAAAATGTTGATCTCAGAGAACCCAAAAACAGAAAATATTCTGAGATCTAAAAAAAGGGGAACGAGATAGACAGTGAATGCTTCTACACTGATAAGTCAATAATGACAAATCTACAACAATGAATCAATATCAACACAACAATATCAATGAATCTACCCAACGAGTTGATATTGATGAATCTACACTGCTGTGTTGATATGGACAAATCTAACCCTGCAGTTTCATATTGATAAATCTACTCCTATTGGTCTGTATCAATAAATCTATGCCATCGAGTCAATATTGATGAATCAACCCAATGGTTCAAAATTGATGAGTCTACACTGGCAAGTGGATATCGATGAATCTACCCCAGTGAATTGATTTTGACAAATTTAACCAACCATACCAATCAAGTAAATATTGATAAATCTAACCCATTGAGTTGATATCAGCAAATCTATCCCCATTGGTTGATATAGATGATTCTACCCAAATGAGTACATCTCTGTGCAGAGTGGTGACAGGATGGGAGAGTAGTGACTAATATTGGGGATTTCTGATGACCTAATGACTGTGGCATGACTGGTGCCTGGCAATTTTCCTGTTCAAGTGCACAGGATGTTTAGCTGCTGTGGTACAACTCTGCATGAGAAGGCTTTGTGCAAGAATCCTTCAACTCTAACCTTTTGCTCAGTCACAAATCTTCTGGGAATAGAGGAACTCTTGTGCTAGACAATTACAGTGTTTCACCAGTTCCATTTCTCCTGATACTACACCAATGGGTTGATATGGATGAGTGTATCCTGATGATTAACTATCAGTGAATCTTCTCTGGTGGATAGATGTTATCAAATCCACACCAATGAGTTGATATTGATGAATACACCCAGAATAGTTGATATTGAAAAATTTACATTTTCAGGTCAATATCAAGGAATCTAAATTGACAAATCAATATTGACATATGAATGTCAACAAATCTACTATGACTGGTTAATATTGACAAATATACCCCTGAAAGTTGATATCAATTAATCTACACCAAGTAGATATTACTAAATCTACACTGTTGGGTTGATATTGATCAATGTACCCCTATGGGTTGATATTGATGAATCTATAATGATGATCAGATATTGATGAATCAACACCAATGAGTAGATATCACCAAATCTACCCCATTGAGTCAATATTGACAAATGCTCACAGACATGACAATGTCAGTATGAATCTACTCTATGGTTGATATCAACAAATCTACCCTGACAAGTTGATATTGACAAATCTATACTGTTGATTTGATATTTATGAATATACCCCATTGAATCTATATCAACAGATCTACACTGAAGAGTCGACACTGATGAATCCATGCCTTCAATCAATATCAAGTAATCTATACTGATGGGTTGATATCAATGAATCTACCATTGATTTGATATCTATATGTACCCTGGGTGATTGCTATTGATGAATTTACACTGATGAGTCAATATCAACAAATATATCTGAGTAATCAATATTAATGAGTCAACACCATCAATTTGATATCAACAAATCTGAATCACCAAGTCAATATCAATGAATTTATCCCAATGGGTCAATATTGACAAATCTACATTGATAGTTTGATATCAGTAAATCTATATCAATGAATCAATGTTGATTCACCAATATCAATGAGTCAATGTCTATAAATATATACTATTCTATATTGACATATTAATATCAACATATCTACACTGATGAGTTGATATCAACAAATCTACCCAGTCCAGTCAATATCAATGAATCTATCCTGATGGATCAATGTTGAGGAATCTATCTCAAAGAGTTAATATTGACAAATCTACCCTGAAGAGTTGATATAGATGAATCTACACAGATGAATAAATTTTGGCAAATCTAACCTTTGAGTCAAATTTGATGAGTATACAGTGATATACCAAAACTGATGAATCTACACCAATGAATTTACATAGGTAAATCAATATTGATGACTCTATCCCATAATTTTTATATCAATGAACCTACATCTTCAAATCAATAGACTAATCAATATCAAAGAATCTACACTGAAGTGTCACTATTGATGAATCTATGCTGATGAGTCAATTTGATGAATCTACACAGATGGGTGAATAATGATGAATCTAATGAGAAGTCATTATTGAACAATCTAACTCAAGGAGTTGTGGACTAATCTACCCTGAAAAGTCTATTTTGATGCATCTACACCAAGGATTACCAACAAGTCTAACCCCATTGGTTGATATAGAAAAATCTACCCCAATGAGGACATTTTGACAAATTGAACCAGTTAAGTTAATGTTGATGAATAATCAGAGTTGATATTAATGAATCTAACCAATAGAGTTGATATTGAGGAATGAGGCCTGATGAGTCAATATGGGCAAATCTATCCTGATGATTCAATATTGACAAATCTGCAACAAAGTGTTGATATTGATGAATCTATTTCAGCAGGTTGATATTGATGAATATGCACAGAAGACTCGATATTGAAGGATCTACACTGATGGGTCAATATCAATGAGTCAACATTGACAAATTAATTTCAAAATATCAATATCAATGAAAATAACCAGTTGAGTCAATCTCTATGAATCTCTATCAATGAGTCAAAATTGATGAATTCACTCAGTTGAGTCAATATCATCAAATCTCTATGACAGGTCAATATCGACCAATCTTCCCCAATTGGTCAATATCACTGAATCTACACTGAAGAGTAGATACTGACAAATCTACAATGAGAGGTCTATATCAATGAATCTACACCAACTAGTAGATATTTATGAGTTTACACTGATGGGTTGATAGTCACAAATGTACCCCTTATGGTTGTTATATTCAAATTGATGCCAATGAGTAGATGTCAATGAATCTACACCAATGAATAGATATTAAAATCTACCCTGTCAAGTCAATATTGATGAATAAGACTGACAGGTTAATATTGATAAATCTACCTCATTGAGGTTTTATTGATCAATCTAAATCAGAGTTGATTTCAATGAATATACATCTTCTTATTGATATCAGTGAATCTACACTGACAGGAAAACATTGACAAATCTACACCCACCAATGAGTAGATATCAATGAATCTACCACAATGTGTCAATATAACCAAATCTAGACGGCCAAGTTGATTTCAATCAATCTAACCAGTTGAGTTGATGTCAATGATTCAAACATTTGAGTTGATATTGAGGAATCTATTCAGTTTGGTCAATATGAAAAAAATCTACACCAATGAATTAATTTTGATGAATATACACCAAAGAGTTGATATTAAAAAATCTACCCCAATGGATAGTCAATGACAAATTTACCCCTATGGGTTGATATGAAGAAATCTACATTGACCAATCAAAATTCATACATCAATATTGACAAATATACCCTGACAAGACAATATTTAAAAAAAATATATATATATATAAAATATATTTAAAGACTGAATTTTGATTCATTGTACACAAATGGGGTACAACTATTATTTCTATAGTTGTACACAATGTAGACTCACACCAATTGTGTAATCATATGTGAACATAGGGTAATAATGTCTGTCTCAGTCCACTACCTCTCTTTCTCCACCCCTTCCCACATCATTTTCCTCTACACAATTCAAAGTGCCATCATTCTTCCTTTGCCCCCATACCCCCCTTTTTATGTCTCATCATCCACCTATCAGATAAGGCAATCAGCCATTGGTTTTGGGAGATTGGTATCTTTCACTTAGCATTGTATCCTCCAACTCCAGTAAATGACATAATTTTATTCTTCTTTATGACTGAGAAGTATTCCATTGTGTATATATAACACAGTTTCTTTATCCATTCATCAATTGAAGAGAATATACATTGGTTACACAATCTAGTTATCATGAACTGACCAGCTATAAACATTGATGTGACTGTGCCATGATTTTATGACTGTGTGATGATTTTATGTCCTTTGTGTATAAACCAAGGAGTGGGATAGCTGGGTCAAATTGTGGGTCCATTTCAAGTTTTCTGAGGATTCTTCATACTGCTTTCCAGAGTGGCTGCACCAATTTTTAACCCCACCAGCAATATGTGAGTGAACCTTTTTACCCACATCCACACCCACATTTATTATTGCTTGTGTTCCTGATAATTACCATTCTAATTGGAGTTAGATGAAATCTTAGGGTAGTTTTAATTGCATTTCTCTATTTACTAGCGATGAGGTGTACTATTTCATATATTTGTACATCACCTCTTTATCTTCTGTGAAGTGTCTGCCCAGTTTCTTAGACCATTTCCTCATTGGGTTGTTTGTATATGTGGCATAAAATTTATTAATTTTCTTAAATTTTGAATATTATCTCTAGCAGAAGTGCATGTAGAAAGATTTTCACCCACACTCTAGGTTCTTTTTTCACATTATGGATTGTTCCTTTGTTGAGAATAGTCTTTTGAGTTTGAATCCATCCTGTTTTTTGATTCTTCTTATTTCTTGTTCTCTGGGAGACTTTTACAATGTCTGGTCCTAAACCAACATGATGACTTAGGTGAACAGTCTGTGGTCCAATCCCTAGGTCCTTGCTCTGTTTTGAGTTGAGTTTTGTGCAGGGTGAGAGAAAGAGATGTAATTTCATTTTACTGCATATAGATTTCCAGTTTTCCCAGCACCATTTGTTGGAAAGGCTATATTTTTTCCTCTGTAAGTTATTGGCACCTTTATCTAATATGAGGTAACTGTACTTATGTGGGTTTGTCTCTGTGTCTTCTCTTCTGTAACTTTGATCTATGTGTCTATTTAGGTGCCAAAACAATCTCATTTTTGTTACTATTGCTCTAAAGTAGAGTTTAAGGTCTGGTATTGTGATACTTCCTGTATCACTCTTCCTACCCAGGATTGTGTTGGCTACTCTTGGCATATAAAATATGCTTCCAGATGAATTTCATGATGGATTTCTCTATTTCTATGATGAATATCATTGAGGTTTTAATTGGAATTGTGTTAAAATAGTGCCTTTGGAAGTATGGCCAGTTTGACAGTACTAATTCTGCCTACTCAAGAATATGGAAGATCTTTCTAAAACTTTTAAAAATTTCTTTCTTTAGGGTTTTGTAGTTTTCATTGTAGAGATCTTTCACCTCTTTGTTAGATTGATTACAAAGTGTTTCTTTTTTTTTGAGGTTGTTGTGAATGGAGTAGTTGTTATAATTTCACTTTCAGAAGGTTCATCACTTATGAATAGAAATGCATTAGACATTTGTGTGCTGATTTTATATCCTACTATCTTGCTGAATTCATTTATGATTTCAGACATTCCAGTTCTAGAAGTCTTCTGGTGGTGTTGTATGGATTTTCTAAATATAGCATCATGTATTCAGCAAATACTGATGGCTTGAGTTATTTTCCTATTTGTATCCCTTTAATTTCTTTGGTCTGCCTAATTGCTCTGGCTAGTGGTTCAAGGACAATGTTAAATAGACATGGCAAAAGAGGGCATCCATGTCTTTTTCAAGTTTTAAGGGAGTGCTTTCGGTTTTTCTCCATTAAGAATGATGTTTTCTTTGGGCTTTGCATAGATAACCTTTATAATGTTGAGGAATTTTCCTACTGTTCTATTTTTTCTAGTGTTTTGAGCATAAAAGTGTGTTGTATTTTATGGAATGTTTTTTATGCACCAATTAAATAATCATATAATTCATAACCTTAAGTCTATTGATGTGATGAACTACATTTATTGATTTCCAGATGTTGAAACAACCTTTTATCCCTGGAATGAACCCAAATTTATTGTGGTGCAGTATCTTCTTAGTAAGTTTTTTAATGTGATTTTCCAGAATTTTGTTAAGAATTAATGTATCTATGTTCACCAGGCATGTTGGTCTAAATTTTTCTTTCTTTGATGTGTGTTTTTCTGGTTTTGGTGTCTGGGTGATACTGGCTTTATAGAAAGAATTTGGAGGAGTTTCCTCCATATTAAATGGCATACTTGGATGAGTATTGGTATAAGTTCTTTGGAGGTCTTGTAGAACTCAGATGAAAATCTGTCTGATTCGAGGCTTTTTTTGGTTTGTAAGCTTTTTGATAGCATCTCCTATTTCATTGCTTGAAATTGATCTGTTTACATTCTGCGTGTCCTCTTGATTCAATATGGGAGAATTATATGCCTCTAGAAATTTTTTGATGTGTTTTAAATTTTCTATTTTTCTGGGGTATAGATTTTCAAAGTAGCTTCTGACTATATTATAAGGTGTTTGTCATGGTATTTCCTTTTTCATCATGAAAGTTTGTAATTTAAATTTTCTCACTTTTTCTCTTTATAATTGTGGCTAAGTGTTTATCTATTTTGTTTACTTTTTCAAATAACCAACTTTTTGTTTTGTCAATTTTTCAATTGTTCCTTCAATTTCAATTTCATTGATTTCAGCTCTAATTTTATTATTTCCTGTCTTCTACTATTTTTGGTGTTGTTATTCTCTTCTTTTTCTAGGGCTTTGAGATGTAGTATTAGGTCATTTGGTTGATGACTTTTTATTTTTTCCTTTAATGCATTGCATGCAATGAATTTTCCTCTTAGTACTGCTTTCATAGTGTCCCAGAGATTTTGATATGTTGTATTGTCATTCTCATTTACTCCTAAGATTTTATTTATCTCATCCCTTATATTTTCTGTTATCCATGCTACATTAAGTAGCATATTATTTAGTATCCAGATGCTGGGTAGTTTCTATTTTTATTTTGTCATTGATTTCTAATTTTATTCCATTATGATCTGATGAAACACAAGGTAATATGTCTATTTTTTGGATTTACTAAGGGCTGCTTTGTGGCATAATATATGTTCTATTTCAGAGGAGAATCCATGTGCTGCTGAGAATAAAATGTATGTGCTCATTAATGGATGAAATATTCTATATATGTGTGTTAAGTTAACTTATTGATTGTGCTATTGAGTTGTATGGTTTCTTTGTTCAGTTTTTGTTTGTAATATCTATCCAGTGATGAGAACAGTGTGTTGAAGTCACCCAGAATTATTGTGTTGTGGTCTATTTGGTTTTTGTAATTGAGAAGAATTTATTTGATATACATAGATGTGCTGTTATTTGGAACATAAATATTTACAATTGTTATGTCTTCCTTAATGATGGTTCCCTTCAGTAGTAAGAAATGTTATTCTTTATCCCTTTTGAGTAACTTTGACTTGAAGTCCACTTTACCTGAGTAATCCCCACTTTTTCCTGAGTCCATGTGCATGGTATGCTTTTTCCCATCCTTTCACCTTTAGTATGTGGATGTCTTTTTCTATGAGATGAGTCTCTTGAAGGCAGCATATTGTTGAGTCATTATTTTTAATCCAGTCTGCCAGTCTATACCTTTTGAATGATGAGTTTTGACCATTAACATTCAGGTTTATTATTGAGAAATGATTTGTATTTCTGGTAATTTTGGCCTATTTTTCATTTTTAATGTGGCTTGGTTTTCCTTTTTATTTTTTATTTTTCTTTACATTTAGGGTACTCCCTCCCTTTGCTGACTAAAATTGTTGTTTTCATTTCCCACTCATGGAATATTTTGCTGAGAATGATCTGTAGCACAGGTTTTTTATTTGCAAAATATTTTAATATTTGTTTATCATGGAAGGATTTTATTTCATTCTCAAATCTGAAAGTTAGTTTTGCTGGGTTTAAGATTTTTTGTTGGCAATCATGTTCTTTATGAGCTTGAAAAAGTTTTTCCAGGCCCTTTGGGCATTTAGGGTCTGGAGTGAGAAATCTGATGATATCTGTATTGTTTTCCCCCTACATGTAATCTGATGGTTTTCTCTTGGAAATTTTAAATTTCTATCTTTATTTGAATGTTAAGCATTTTTATTATAATATGCCTTGGTGTGGATCTGTTGAAATTTTGTACATTTGGTATTCTGTAAACCTCTTGTATTTGATTTTTCATTTCATTCTTTAGGTTTGGGTAATTATTGGATATTATTTTATTGAAAAAGTTATTCATTCATTTGGGTTGTATCTCTGTGCCTTCCTCAATCCCAATAATTTTTAAATTTGGTGTTTTCATGTTATCCCATATTTCTTGGACATTCCGTTTCTGATTTCTACCATCTTCTCTGCTTGATCAACTTTACTTTCAAGATTAAATATTTTCTCTTTGTTCTGTAAAGTTTTGTCTTCCAAGTGATCAAGTCTGTTGGAGATGCTTTCCATTGAGTTTATTTGGTTTATTGTTTTTCTCATTTCAAAGATTTCTCTTTGCTTTTCTTGTCAGAATTTCTGTAAAGGTTAATTGGGGTCCAGCTTTAGGGTTAAGGAGAGAGCTAATAAAGAGGCAAGAACTCAGATGGCAAAGAGAAAGAAGTGAGTCTCATGGTAAATACAGTCCAGTTTTTTATCCATTCTGGGAACATATCAAGTTACCTAGGTTACATAATACAGTTAGCTTTGCCCATGTGCAGATCACATAACTTTCTTGCTTCTTAGAGTCCACTAGTACCAAAGATTATTATAATAATATAATGTCTCCAGGCCTCAAGGACAGAGGATTTGCAGAGCATTTCTAAGTCATTCAAACACAGTGCCTTTTGTCCTGGGATGATTGCTCAACTCAAAGGTCTTTTGATCCTCTGTATATTGACTGACCTAAAAATCCTACAACTCTGATTTTTTTTGTTTTTTATGGCCTTTTGAATAGATATGACTTGTCTCCTCTTTAATGAAGGTGGATGGAGAAAGCAAAGCAAATATTGGCAAATACAAGCAAAGCATAATAAAGCATGTATCAATAAATAATCTCCAATAAAAATCTGTTTGATCCTTGTAAAATTTGGCAGCCATGAGGTTAACCAACCAAATACCAATCACCATCAACTTTTTACTCCTTCTTTACAATGTCTTTAATTAAGGATCTAATTCCTTTTGAATGTTGTTATTATTATCATTTAAATTAAAACAACACATATTGTTAAAATCTTGGTATCCTATATGAAGTAAAAACAGCAAATAATAAGTAGCAGCCCATTTTCAAGAATAGCTTGATGATACAGATGTCACTAGAATTAACAATTTCTGCTAAGTATGGAGGCACCACCAACAGGGGTGCAATAACAGAGAAATAACACCATAATAGCCAGCCTAGTTACAGAATTTCTGGTGAGTTCGGCATACAGAACTGTAACCAAGTTTTCTGGAGTAAATTCTAAACCATCTGGGCTAGCATTTTGTTGAGCAGATGTTGTTAATTTTTTTATATTCCTCCAAGTCACTAGATAATTAGAAGATTGAGTGTCTCTTGGGCCTCTTGTTATCAGAGGTTCCTCCTTTGAATCAGGATCCTCTTTATCTAGGGTCAAATGCAATTTGGGAATCAGATTGTGAAGTCTTTGATGCCAACTCATGATTATTGAGTATCACACATCTGGCAGGAATCCAGACAGGAATTGTAGAAGTAAGAACAGCAGCATATCCCTTCCCCAAGTAATCAAATGTGCAGGGTCCCACCACATCAGGTCTGGTGGAACTTGGTATTTTATATAAATCTTTGGTAGTTCCTTAGGGGCAAGTGCCGATCCAAGACAGAGGACCAGTGATGTGTATTATCTTCACAATGAACAATAAGTGCACTTATTGGCTGGAAGATGACACTGGAAGCCAACATCTTGGAAGACTGGCAACTGTGGGATTTGGATTCTGACATGATGGTCACAGCCAGTGAGTGGCTGCTCCAAGTGCTGATTGGGAAACTGAACTCCAAGAATGAAGCTCATTGCATGCCCAGGGGCCTGGTCTTTGGTTTTCCCACCGAACCCAGCTTTGTCCTATGAAAATACTAGATGTGGACAGTGCTGTGAGTTCCTTCTAAAGAACTGTAACAATGTATGTATCAGTGTCACATTATCAGACTATTAACACTGTGGATTCAAGTAAGGAGTTTTTCTGATTCAGATGATGATAGCTCTATTTGGAAACGCAAGCAGCAGAAGTATTTTAACCCTCCTTCCAAACCAGAGTCATTTCAGTTTGACCAGAAGAGTGAGAAACCACCTGTTGGGAAAGAAGGTTAACAATATATGGGGTGCCATGCTGCGGGAACAGAATCAAGATGCAGTAGCCAATAAAATCTGAATGGAGGCACTATTGACAAAAGCAGACAATCTGAAACCTATAATTATTTGCTTGCTAAGAAACTTAGGAGGGAATTTCAAGAATTTACAAAAGAACTAGACAAAGAACTAGATGAATATAAGCATAACAGCAAAAAAATGAGGTCAAGGGAAGAGGAAAATGGGCAAGACCATCTGAAATGGAAATGACCTGTCAAAGGCAGAGTAGGGTGAAGACTAGAAATGCTGATATGAGAACACAAGAAGATTCTCAAGAGAAAGTAGCTGACAAAATTTCTTTCAGGTTACAGGAACAAAATAAAATCTGATAGCCCAAGAAGTGAGAATAATTGGAAATGAAAAGATAATTGTACTTCAGATGGAAACTGCAAAAGTTGAACAGAATGACAGCCTTTTTACAATGAATGGTAGCCCAAGAAGACACCAGGTGGAGTTTTTCTGAATCTCCTGAGAAAAAAAAAAGAAAAAAAAAAAACCCTAGTATCAGTGAAGAACAGATTAAGGATATTTTGTACATTGAAAATAAAAAGAAATATGAAAATAAAAAGCTCCTATGAAGAGGACACAAGTGTTGGGTAAAAAGATGAAACAAGCTATTAAAAGTCTGAATTGTCAAGAAGACAATGATACATCATGAGAAACTTTATTCAAGTGACACAAATGAGGTCATGGCCTCTCTTGATGAGCCACAGGAAAGACATGGTGAAACCAAGTTGGATGCAGAGGAGGCCATTGAGGTTGATCATTCTCACGATTTGGACATCTTTTAAGAACATTTTGGACATTTTGAGTAACAGACCATTCTAAAATAACATTGTAATGAACCATTTTTACTGAGATTACTTTATTTTACTTTGTACTTATAAACATGAGAATCAGAAGAAGAGAAAACAATTTCTTGTTTTAAATAAAAATTAATATATGTTGGAAGATGAATACAATTGATAGAATTATTTAAAGATTGCTTATGTCTGACAGACCTTTTTATCCATATGATCTTTGTAGCCCCTCTAACCTGAATAGCCTCTATGTTCTTGTAGCCTCCATGGCCCAGGTATCCTTTTTGACCTGATCAGCTTTTATGGTCGGCACAACCTTTATGACCTAAGAAGCCTCTTTGACCAGTAAACCCTCTATGATCCCTGCAGTCTTTGTGACCTAAAAAAGACTCTATGTCCTGAGACCTTTATGGCCTACATGTCCTCTATGGCTTAAGTAGCCTCTAAGACCTGCATAACCTCTTTGACCTAAGTATACTCCATGACATATGAAACCTCTATGTATGCTGTGAGTAGCCTCTGTGAACTCTGTCCCCTCTATGATCTGGGTATCCTCTACAGCATACATAGCCTCTATTGCCTGAAAGTCTTTATATCCTGAGTAGCCTTGTAGACTTGAATAGCTTCTATGGATTTAGGGTCTAAATGACCTTAGTATGCCCTATAATATTTATAGGTACTATGAACTGCATAACCTCTATAATTTGCACAGGGTCTCTGGCCTGCTTATACTATCTGACTTTTACCACTTCTATGGTCTGAGTGCCCAAAATGATCATAAAACTCGTGTGCATAAACCCCTGTGCTGTTTCTGTAGCCTGAATAACTTCTATGACTTGCATAGCCTTAATGACCTGTGTATCTTCTATGGGAAAACAATCTCTATGATCTCCATAACCTTATGAGTTGAGGAACATAAATGACCTCAATAGGTACTATGAAATTTGTAGCCTCCATGAATTATATAGCCTCCTTTACCTACCTAGGTCTTATATGCATAGTAACCTACTTGGCCTGAGTAGTGTCTAGATCCTGTTAACCTCTGTGAATTGCATACCTCTTTGACCTTCATAGACTCTATGATCTATGTAGACTTTATGACTTTTACTGCTTATTCTCTGACCTAAGTAGCTTCTTCAACCCTCATAACCTCTGATTTATGCAACCACTATGGTCTGTGTAGCTTCTATCACCAATGTAACCACAATAACATTCAGAGTCTCTATAATCTGTGAAGCCCCCTGTACCCACATGCCTCTAAGACCTGAATTGTCATTATAATCTCAGTTGTTATAACCTGCAGAATTTCTATGATCTGTATAATATTATTTAATATGTATGTTTTTCATGACTTACCATAGACCCCCTGTCCTGCATATCTTCTCTGGTCTAAGTAACCTAAATAAACTGAGTAACCGATATGACCTGTGTTGTATTAATATTATGAATGGCCTCTATGGGTTGAGAAGCCCTTATGAATTGTGCAAACTCTAGGACCTGAGCAGCCTCAAAAAATTGAGAAGGTTTTTGTGGCCTGCATAATCTCTATAGTATGAGTAACCTCTATGACCCTATATCACTTATAACCCATAAAGCATCTATGACCTATACAATCCTAACAGCCTTTATGACCTCCACAGGCTTATGCCCTATGTAAAATATGGAATTAGTAGCCCCTAAGGACTTGGTAGTCTCTATGACCTGAACAGCCATTGTGACCTGGGTATTCTCTGTTATCTGCGTAATCCCTATTACCTTAGTAACCTGTATGACTTGCCTATTTTCTGTGTTCTGAAGCCTCTGGTCTTCCATATCCTGATGACCTGAATAGCTTTTATTAACTGACTAACCTCTATGTCCAATGTAGTTTCTATAACCTGAGTATTCTCTATGCCCAGCATAACTTTTAGAACCTGCACAGCCCCTAAGAACTGTGTGAGTTTTATGACTTGAACAGCATAATCAAATTTCAGAAAGAAAAGAACATTATCTCTATGGTGTGTGAATGGCTTGGCCACAGGATATGAGTTGGATATTAATTAAACAAGCTCACAGCACTTCTCCCAGTCAGGGATTTTATGCATCCATCTTCTCAACTAACATTATAGTATTTAAATTACCCTTCCTGGAAAGTATTAC
This sequence comes from Sciurus carolinensis, assembly GCF_902686445.1. Classification (NCBI taxonomy): domain Eukaryota; kingdom Metazoa; phylum Chordata; class Mammalia; order Rodentia; family Sciuridae; genus Sciurus; species Sciurus carolinensis. The sequence goes on along the minus strand of NW_025920125.1, from coordinate 2,121,786 downwards.
AAGGATATGGATTGGTCACATCTTGGTAGCCAGGAATCACAGCAAGGGTATTCATCTGTAATAACACAAGGAGAAGCTAGCAAAACATAAGAAAGTTATCACTAAAGTGCCAGGCAGGAAAGAGAAAAAAAATTCTGATGAAGGAGAACTGCTTTTCTTAGGAAATTGTTGTGATCTTGTTCCAGAAAAAAATTATTGTGTAAAGTGTCCAGACCTGTGACCCAAGTTTCCTTAAGAATGACCCAAGTCATTCTTAAGGCTATTCTCTACCACATTTAGAGCACTGCAAGTTCCCAAGGTTAGACAAGTGACTGAATAGATTTGTCCCACCTGGAGAACCAATGACTGCACTAATGGAATTGCTTCTGTGGAACACTGATAGTAGGGAAGCTAAAGGTTCCAACAGAGTTAGGGAATATCCAGGAGGCAAATTTGCAAAATACAGGTAGCTTAGCATCCATCAACTTAGTTTTCAACAGGTTACAACTTTGGGACACGGTGCTTACTCTTTCTTGGTCAGGCTGAGTAAGAGGTGGATTGGTTCTGCCTGGGTTGTCATGTAATGAATGAAGGTTAGTGAGGTAGGCTGAAATCAATGTTTTAGCACATAATAAAGGAGACTAATGAAATTAAAATGCCAGTGGTAGATATTCTGAGACCATTACTATTCAAACAAGGGAGCATGAAATTGCCAGAAGGTGGAGAAAAGTTTATTATTGGAAGCACTTTCCTTGGCACCAGGTTGGAGTCAGTATTTTAGGCTCACAGGCAGAGTGCTACACCTATTGTTGAGTATTTGAATGACAAATTTGGAGGTTTTTGAAGTCTCCTTAGTGACCTCTTTGGCCTGTATTAGCCAAGTATATTCTATGACCTTAGAAGTATCTATGACATGAAAGACAGAAATTAAATACATACAAATAGGTAAAGAAGAACTCAAACTATCACTATTTTCCAAGGATATGGTTCTATATTTGGAACATCCAAAAACTTCAACCAAAAATCTTCTGGAACTAATAAATAAATTCAACAATGTAGCAGGATATAAAATCAATACCCATAATTCAAATGCATTTCTATACATCAGTAATGAACCCACTGAGAGAAATAGCACTACACTGTTAATAATTGTGTCAAAAATAAAATATTTGGGAATCAATCTGAAAAAGAGATGAAAAATCTCTACAATGAAAACTACAGAACACCAGAAATAAAGAAATTGAAGATCTTAGAAGATGGAAAGACCTAACATGCTCCTAGATAGGCAGAATTTATTTGATCTTTCCATGTTAATCCCATAATTTTTGGAAGTTCTTTCATGGATTTTTACCATCTTCTCTGTGTGGTCAACTTTATTTTCAACATTAAATATTTTGTCTTCATTGTCTGAAGTTCTATCTTCCAAATGGTCTAGACTGTGGGTGATATTTTCCATTTAATGTATAATTGACTAAAGTGTAATTAATTTATAATTGATTGATTCTTCATTTTGCATGCAGTTTTAAGTAATAATATTTCACAGATCCTGTATCCCCTTTATGCAATTTCCTGAAGTGATAACAGTCAGTAAAATCACCACTGGAAACCTGACCAGAAAGCTACTCTGAAAAAGTCAAGGCAGAGAGTTTTCATGGCCACAAGTCTTCTTTGATCTACCTTTCTGTAGTCCACTCAACTTTGGCACTCCCCTACTTCACTCATCTCAAATAACTTGTCATTCACTTACTTCAATGATGTTCTATAAATGGAATCAACAGCAAGTTCTTTTAGTAGTAAAATAATACTAAGAGTAATTCGTTGAAAAGAAATTGAGTTCTGTTCACACAGTACTTCAACCTTGCTTAGTACTTTTAGAATAGTTAACTAATTTTAGATTATTTTTAATTCACATACTTCCTTTTAGATGCAGAACCTTTGACAGTAGTAAAAAAAAGACACAATTACAATGGGACAAATTTTTTAATGCCCAGGAACTATAAACAGACAAGGTGATGAAACCCTTTAGTTTGCCCAGGGATCAACAAAACATTCACTGCTAACTGAGACAATCTAGGATAAACTAGACAGAGCTGGTTACCATATACTCACACACAGAACCTCTGGAGGTATGGTCTACACAGTCTTTCTTTCTTCCACATAACCTTTTTGGTGGTATATGAATACCTAAATACCAGCAGAAATTTCTAATAGAACAGCTTCACAGTGAAGCAAAAATCCATGAGACCAAGGAGACATGTCCAAAGCATAAATCCTATTCTTAAACATTTTCTTTAATGAAAAATGTTAAAAGGAAAAAAGGTATGTATGGAACAAGTTTTAGCTCTATTCCCCACCTTAACTATCGCACTTGGAGACAGAAACATGGAAGTTCACTTCTCAGATGTAAGATATTTTATTTTCCTTACAAATCATACACTAAAAATCAGTATCATTTTACTCGAGACTCAGAGAAGGATCAAAGGCTTTTAACCCTCTAATAAGTTTTAAAATATTGGAACAACATAATCTAAATATTTAATTCTCAAATTAAAATGTCACCTCTAATTATCAAAATCTGAAGTGAAATCAATGATGCTTACACTTGCATCTATGTAGTCACACATTACTTGCTGGTAGATTACATAGTTTTAACATGTTAGCATGAGACACATGTGGACAACAAAGACAACAAAACATTTGTTTTTGTACTGTGTACCAAGACTGTGAGTGTAGGGCCTTCCTTCAGTAGTCATCATCACCACATCCTATCTGAGGATCACAAGAAAGATGGTCTGTGTCACCAGTACTTTCTCTGTCTGCTAAAACAGGGTCTTGATTTGGACAAACAACACCTAGGAGAGTTGTCACCAAAAATAGATTTTACTATTAAGGCTAATGCGTCAGGCAAGGAAAATAAGCAAGAAGCAGTGCTTCTCACTCCCAGTTCCTAACCAAGAAACATACCAGGAATTTTCTATAAATTTGTGATCCTCCTGCCTTCATCCCCTGACTGACTAGGATTACAGATATATGCCACCATGGCTCACTCAGAAAATACTTTTAAAACCAGCATAAGTTACAACTCATCTCACAGTATTTATTTTAGTACTATTTCATCAGTTTATTTCTACATAACCTTATCAAGAATATGGATTCTTGTTCATAAAAGGATTAAGGCAATAATTCTTACACCTATTGATGCTGATGGTAATCAGATATACAAAATGAAACTTTGCTTTCTTAGATTTGCTTGAACTAATAAGAAATTATTTCCACCATTGGCCCTAACTTTATTATAAACACTCAAAAAAGTAATAATAGAGTAGACTCTCCTCTTGTCCCCAGGGGATATATTCCAAGGCCCTCAATGGATACTGGAAAACATGAACATTACCAAATCACCCACAGTCATTTTTCCTAGTTAGTCTCAGATTACTGTAGTTAAATCATCCTCCAATTTTTAGGCCCTGTTACCTCCTTTTTATCACTATCCATATGCTTTTGGGCCATTATTAAGTAAAATAGGCTTATTTGAACACCAACAAGTGATACTGAAGCAATCTGATAACACAGAGATAGTATATAAAGTATGGAGACACCAGAAGAAAACATGATTCAGGTCCTTAGAGAGATGAAAGATTTCATCGTAAGAGGCTGTCATGTGCCCAAAGCCACAAGCTGTGATGTGTCTTAGTCATGATTTGAACCCAGGCAGTCTGATGTCTAAGTTCACATTCTAAGCTACCATTTTGATCATTGCCTCTTTTCAATATTTACTTATTATATATTTCTAAAGAGGTTAAGTAGAATAGTCAGATAAAAAATTGTGATAAATCAGGGACATTTTCCATGAACAATTCAGAAATAGTATTTTTTCTTTAAATTTAATCACAAGATGCTATTCAAAAATTCCATGACTGCCACAATTCTTGGTTTCTGCACAAGATCAAGGTATGACTAAACTGTTTTCAGGGCATGCAAAATTTATTCAAATTCATAAGGAGTAAAGCCTTGGATATTGTCAAAAGACCATGCACTTTATATTTCTTCTGTATTAAATGTTGAGAAGGAATAAATCATTGAAACAAAATTTCATGGTTTCTGGAGCTAGAGAAGAGTTATAAAAGGTAATGGTTACAAATGGGTACAGGGTTTTCTTTCACAGTAAAGGAAAAATGTTCTATAGACATTAATGTAGGTGCACAACACTGTGGATAATTTAATTCCCTAGAATTGGAACTGGACACTTCACAAAGGAATTTCATGGTAGATAGATTAAACTCAATAAAGCTGTTATAAAAAAAGAGTACATGAGATGAACTGCTCTGAGGCATGTATAGCCCACTCACTAAATCACATGCGCTAAAGAATGATGCCTTTTATTGCTTTTTTATCTGCAGAGACTAGCATAGGTGTGAGACTTACGGACTGAATAAAGACTGGACACTGGAGATGGTCTTTGAAACAAACACTCAAGCCATTAGAACTAGCTAGGATTTGGTCAGCTCTGATTACTGCAAAGCATGAGCCCACTTTAGACATGATTTCACAGGTATGAAATTTGATATTTCACAAAAACTCCCCTATGTGTCTCAGCTTTTAGATAATTAGACACACATATAAAATTCCTATGGACAGGCCAATTCACTATCTCTGAACTTAACAAAGGGAGAAAAGAAACTTCCTAGAACTTAGCAGTCTGCCCTGGGACTGGGCTGAAAATGGTATCACAACAACAAAGGCCAGGCACAAATTACATTTTGCCACATTGCCACCCTTGTGGACAAATGGAGATGAACCATGTTACAAACATTCAAAAAAAATAACCAGTAGATATCATTCAAGGACTGAGGCTTATCTCAAGATCCACCTCTAATACACTTTGGCTTTAGATCACCTCATCATTTTCTTTCCCTGTCCAGTTATCCACAGCATCTGTTTGATAAGGCTTCCTCTATTTTCCTTCACAGTATGCCATGAAGAATGATAGTGACCATGGAGACAGATCAGAAACATGATTCCACATCATGTGCATGGGTTGCATGTCTCCCACCCCTGCTTCCAGGTTCCATCCTCCTAAAGAACTGCCAGCCCCATCCAGTCCTTATCAGTGCCCACTCAAACAAAAAGATGTGTTCATGTTAGATAGTCACAAGACTGCTGTGCACTCACTTCACATGTAAAACCTGGAATCCCCAAATCATTAATTTAGGATTTTCTAGAATCAGAAAATGACTGAGGAGAACCACTGGGTCTCAAGGCCACTCTTCTCACTCTACCCCAGTATTCTCCCCATAATAATTAAGCTCCCACACATTTCCATTTCACTCTGAGACAGCGATGTGCCTCATCCACTTCTAAGGCCTCTACTTCAGTGGGCACCCACCCTGTATATGAGCTGCCAAATGCATCAGCTCTTTCATTGAAATTTGAGTGGCCTATTTTTATCTCCTTAACATACTTGACCCTTATTTCTTCTTTCTAGTCTATAAACTTCTAGAAGACCTGACCATGAAGAGTTCTGAAGGCCTGGCAAGGGACACAGAACACCTTGAGTTCCAATTATAGCTCTTCTCTTTGGTTCCTTTTCCAGGGATGAGAGAACAGCCTCTTCTCACGTTTTTTATGTATGAAAATAAATTTGGTGGTCAATATTTCTTCCCAAACAACTGGGATAAGGAGAGATAAGACCAGATCACCATGATGAAGTTTTCTAATTGCCAAGGCAGACTGAATCCCAGTGATCCTTGACTCTTCCTTTGATGTGACAGGCATTCTGAAACATTATCAGAACTTGTGTTTAAGGGTCATGCCTAGGTATATACCCAAATACATAAATTTGCAAAGTCTTCCCAAATCCCTGTTACAACATATTCCTGGTCAGTAGCAAAACATTGTCAGGGGTGGGCTCTGAAGGCCCCAGAGCCGCACCGTGCCTGATCCCTAAGATGGCACCTGGCAGCTTGCCAGACATAGCTGCACTCATATACAAGTTTTAGGAAGTAATTCTGGTTGGCTGTTGTACATGAGGCAATCCTGGTATCTGCCTGGAGACTGTTCCTTGATAGGCTGACTTTCCTGGTAGTCTACTCTCTGATAGGCTGATGTTCTCAATATAAGTCTGAGACTTGTGGAATAAAGTCTTTTGGTTCCTGTGATCAAGAAGAGTGTACGCATTGTGACTGTCCCCGCGGGCGGTGGGTGATCATAAGTGGTGCTGAAACCCGGGATCTCGAGTTACAAAGAAGGAACTGATCAGGTAAATACAGGGAAAGTAAAGTACAGTCTGGCCAGGTTAAAGTTTGCAGGATAAGCAACGAGTTAAAGTTCACTGGATAAGCGACGAGTTAAAGTTCGCTGGATAAGTGACGAGTTAAAGTTCACGGGATAAGCGACGAGTTAAAGTTCACGGGATAAGCGACGAGTTAAAGTTTGCGGGATAAGCGACGAGTTAAAGTTCGCTGGATAAGCGACGAGTTAAAGTTCGCGGGATAAGCGACGAGTTAAAGTTCGTGGGATAAGCGATGACTTAAAGTTTGCGGGATAAGGGACGAGTTAAAGTTCGCTGGATAAGCGACGAGTTAAAGTTCGCAGGATAAGCAACGACTTAAAGTTCCCGGGATAAGCGACGAGTTAAAGTTCACTGGATAAGTGATGGAAATTGAGTGTAAGTGTTTTCGCTTTTGTTTTGCTAGTTAAAGTGCCTTGCATTCTGTTAGTTTAATAGAGAAATATGGGCACTGAAATGTCACGAATGCACATGGAAGGTCCATTAAAGGATTTGCTCCAGGCCAATGGAATTCCTCTTGAAACTAAAACAGCCTGAACCAAATGCAGAGAGGCCATAAAACAAGGGGAAGAGGTTTTGGAGGAAATAAAAGAGGAAAGGTCTAAAGCATCAGAAAGGGTGTCAATAAGATCAGAGACAGACAAGGAAAATGACACTGGGTGTGAGGATAGTTCAGATGAAGAGGAGAATTTACTATGTAAAACAAAAAATCTTGCTATTACAGGATCTACTAAAGAAAAGATGGGGCAAACACACACCACACATGATGACCCTGCGCTCTCAGCTCTTAGACTCATGCTGAAGAGTAGCAGCCTTGAGTGGTCTGATACACAGGCGGAAAAAGCCTGGGACACCTTTAAGAGGAAAATCAGTTTAGGGGACGGTCCCCCATTAGGATTCTGCCCTACATTATCCGCCCTTAAGGCCTGCTTCTCTCCAGGACCTCCCAAAGGGGGCTCCAAGTTTCTCCCCAAAGAGCCGCTGCCTAAAGAACCACCGGCTCCTCCCATTGCATCTCCTTCCAGAAACTTGCAACATAGTAAACAACATTGGGAGACCTTTAATGAGGAGCGCAATCCATCTCAATCCGCTCCTCCCAAGGTTGAGGAACCATGAGGGCAGCCAGCCTCTACACATAGGGAGGTTCCACTACCACCTCAGGGAGGATCATTACTGCCATCTTGTATTCTGGGGCCACATCAGACTCCAATGAAAGCCCTCAACCTCCTCCTTCCAGATGGCAGGAAATCTTCCCAGTGGCCATTTTATGATACTGGGCAAGAACTCACAGACTCTAACCTCCCCCCTCCCTGTAGGGCCTTCCCAGTAAATGTTAATATGTTAGTTTTGGAAGAAATGACTACCAATAACAAATTGGCCTGTGCAGGGATGAAAGATAGCTCCATGGGAAGGTGGATTGTGGCTACCAAAGATATTGGCACAAAGCTTCCGCAAGCGAGCGGGCAGATGGAAAGGGATTCCTTATCTTCAAGTCTCTTCTTTCTTGAGCTTGTCTGCTCTTCCTTCAAATGCCTCCTTCTTCTCCCCCTCTTAATCCCTCCTCCTCCTCCAACTTTGACTCAGCTGTTTCTGCTTTCATTCCCCAGTCGAGCCCACCTAGTCCTCCTGCCATGAGGTCCCACGTACACCGGTGGGTAGGGAGTAACCAGCCCAACCATCAGTGGCATGTCCTAGTAAGGATTATAATATAGTAGCCCCAGTCCCCACAAATATTGGGAGATAATTGTTTCACAATTTTCTGCATCCAAACCTGAATTGATTACTAACCAAGATTAAGGGTTAAAATGCCCTAGGCATCAAGTTTCTGCTTGAACATTTTATCCCCTTTCAGATCCAAATCTCAGTCAAGGCTTACATTGAAATGTAAATAGAGAAAGCCTGAAGGCTCAGTAGGAGACCGGTCTCAAACCCAAGAAAAAAAACAACAAAAAAAAGGCAAAAAGTCTTACCTGAACTCCAGCAAAATTTAATTTTATGGTGCTTTACTAAAGTAATTAACGGCCATATCTCTTTTCCCGTATCATTTTTCCAGGACTCTTGTTTTTTTTTAATTCTACATATTTTTTGAGCTCATGACTTTTTGTTCAGTTCTATTTTTTTTATTCAACTACAGAATTGAACATCTGTTACATTGCAATGGAGATTCACCTATAAAGTTTGAAGGCCTTTGATTTTGTGTTATGTGTATGTCGTGCTGTCTGATGTCATGTTTTCTCTGTATCAAAACTGAGCACTCCTAAAATTAAAATTTAAAAATGGATCCAAATACTTTTAATTCACGTGATTTAAAAAGGTTCAATTTAAATTGGGTAAACTAATAGAAGTAAAATGTCTTGAAAATAACTTGCAAGTCTTTAGGTGGTCAAATTAATAAAATGTTGATGTTAATAAAATGTTTAACATCAATTTTTCTAGGACTTTCCTTCAACAAGAAAAAGATGGCAAATACTGTTCAGGACACTTGTCTGATATCTTGGTTTTTACAAAATAATTAGAGTTGACATGCATGGGATTAAAAGTTTCAACTGTGTTTCAATTAGAGTACTATAAACAACAAAATATTTAATCTTATTAAAATAGAGTAATTTTTTTAAATTTAGAAATTTCATAAGAGTTGTTTCAGAATGTGAACAAAAAGGGGTCAACAGGAAAGAGAAAATAAAGGTTCTGGGTATGGAAATATATTTAGTAAAAGGGAAAAAGAAATGTTTCTGGGTAAGAAAGTGCTTGTGTGATGAAATAAATGAGGGTCTAAGTAAGTGCTAAGAAAGTCTATGTAAGTAAAGGGCAAGTTTCAACAAGTTTGCATGTAACTAAGTTGGTTGTATGTATGTGAAACATTTAAAGTTATTTAAGGTTTTTCCTAAGGTGAATACTAATGTTCTAATATAAACCAAAGTTTAATCTATATGGTAAAATGACATGGTAAAATTACAAGAATTTCTTAGAAACACTAATTTACTCTTAACTTTGTGTCTATTAAGTTTTATTCTTTAGAACAATTAGTCTTAAAAATAGGGGTTTATACAATTATGGTTAAGCAACTGTTAGAGTATTGTACTATGCTATAGAGTCTAAATTTTTCTTTAAAAACTAAATTTGGTAAGAACCAATTTCTCAGTAAATTTGAAATAACTCTAACCACAGGTATACTTTATAACCCACAAGGACGCTTTATAAACAAAAAGGGGGAATAGGGGAGACCTTCAGGTCCCCTAAAGATAAACTTTCTCTTTGCCTCTTTATTTTAAATTTTTTAACTCTGGATAATGAGGGTCGCTCTGCTGCTGAGAGACATGGCAATCATAAACAACATGATAGAGCCATGGTAAAATGGAAGGATGTTCTTACAGGACAATGGAACGGTCCGGACCCGGTGCTTTACTGGAGCTGTGGCTCGGTTTGTATGTTTCCACAGGATAAAACATCGCCTATTTGGGTTCCTGAGCAACTAACTCGACCAGTGCCAATACTACCAACAAGTAACTTACAACCTCTTTTTAGTCTCTTAGGAGGAACAGTTCAACTATGTACCTTTCCACCTACCCCAGTTTGTGTGTTTCCCCCTTTTTATGTTTCTGCTAACTAATGAAACAACTGCTTCTCTCAATTGTATTTCAGATTTATGCTATCTCTCTCAATGTTGGAATGCTTCTAGGTTACCGCTGGCAGTCTTAATGTGCATTCCTACCAGTCCCAGTTTCTGTTACAGATGCAGAATTGCCAGTGTTACTAAACAGGAGAGATTTTGGCATCACAGCAGCCGTGGTTGCCACGGTAGCAGTCACTGCAGCGGCAGTCGCAACCGCAGCAGCAGCATTGACACAACCATAAAGACAGCAACAACAATCACTTGGCTGAAAATACAGCTGCAGACTTACAGACTAAAGAGACCCTAAACCAACATCTAACACCAGGCATACTCCTTGTAAATCAAAGAGTGGACTTTCAAGTGGATATCTTGCAAGAACTTTTGGGACTGGGATGTGTTTATCCTTTAAGAGCAGTGTGTGTCACCCCTATTGCTTATAATAACCTTAGCTCTGTGGTTATGTTATCTAAAAATCTCTCTGTCTACCTTACTGGTAATTGGTCAACTATGTTTGATAATTTAACCAGTCAGTTATGAGCTGAAATACTCAGAGTCAATGACACCAAGGTTCAAGTTGCATCAGTATCCGAGATGTTCTCTTTGTTATCTAAAGCCCTGGGATTGACAAAACAGTGGGCTGGAACAGTAGATGTTCTGATTATTATCTGCTTAGTGATAGCCTATGTTATACACAGCCAAATCAGAGCGCGCCAAGATGCCCGATGTCATCAACGAGCTATAGTACAGACTTTGACAGCCATTGAGACAGGCACATCCCCCCACGTATGGCTAAGCATGCTGGACCAGTAGTCAAAGATGGGTAAGATCCGTGGAAATGCATACCAACCTAAGACAGGATTCTGAGGACTGGAGGTCAGAATTCCAATGACGGGTAAGGATGTAATTTGCCATGGACAACCTAAGACAGACGTGGTCCCATGCCATCTTTTCTTTATTTAAAGAATAAGGGGGAGATGTCAGGGGTGGACTCTGAGGGCCCCAGAGCCGCACCGTGGCCTGATCTCTAAGATGGCGCCTGGCAGCTTGCCAGACATAGCTGCACTCATATACAAGTTTTAGGAAGTAAATCTGGTTGGCTGTTGTTCATGAGGCGATCCTGGTATCTACCTGGAGACTGTTCCTTGATAGACTGACTTTCCTGGTAGTCTACTCTCTAATAGGCTGATGTTCTCAATATAAGTCTGAGACTTGTGGAATAAAGTCCTTTTGGTTCCTGTGATCAAGAAGAGCGTACACGTTGTGATTGTCCCGGCGGGCAGTGGGTGATCATAAAACATGTTTGTCTTTAAGGAAATTTGGAGCTTTAAGAGTTAAGTTACATAGATTACATGAGCATAATAAACTAGTTCTTAAAAGGGTGATGAGTGAGTGAACAAATGATGAAATGACCTGTATGTGATGCTGAAAATCCAAACATAAGGTGATAAAACATATTCATATTTTACTGTGTAATTAACTGCACATGAGATGCAGAGTTGTGATGCCTCCCTAATTACCCAGCCAATATTAGAATGGCTTTAGTCTCCCAAGTACATTTTCACTGTGGAAGAAGGGCAGGGGAGGGTGAATGGAGCAAAGTTTCTAACACTCTCCAGAGCTAGGCAGCACTAAGCAAAGGATGAAAATTTATTTTTCAAAAAGCCACATAATAATAAAACTCTGAAACAGATAAGGAGAAGGTGTTGATAAATACTAAATTAGAGTATAAACAACAAAAGCAAACATGGAAATAATAATAATAATACATGATGTTTATTTTAAAGTACAGTTTTCCACCTATGATTTTATTCAACAAATAAATACTTGCAGTCATATCTCCAAGAACTTAGGAGGGCAGCTACAACTGCCTTTATCTAAGGTATCCCATTATTTCAGCTTTGTTGAGGATAGATATCTGACTTGCCCAAAGTCACAGAGTCACTATGTCAGGCCTGAGACCGAAGCTTTAATTTCAGTTATTTTATTCAACATCCCCTTTCCAGAAACCATATGCTATCTCACATATTTATTTATTAATTTAAGAAATACTTATCTATTTTTCTGGTAAATATTCACTGCTTACTATAGATGATCAGAGTGGTTAAGTTGCTGGGTCATTTCTTTGCCTCCAGGGATTACAGGTAGTGCAACTAACCCAGGAATGCAATGGATATAGACAGATAAAAAAGTCATAAAGAAGAATTATTGTATAGTACTTAATATATGCACTTAAAATGTCTCTTGCTTATGACTGTTTTCATTTCAAAACATTATATGGACACAAATTTAAGAGTTCAGAACAACAAAGGTATGATTCAACTAACAAATTCCAGAATTGGTGACTTCAGAATTTATTGTTCATTAAAACTCTACTCAAGTTATAAGAATTTAATTGAAAAATTTAGTTGTAATTAAGAACTAATGACTTATGATATATAATAGGCTAATACTTATTTTATAATGCCTTATTGTCACTAGATCTGTGCATGTAAAATAAATTGGCATTTTAATTCAAATGAAAATTTTGTACAAAGATTATTAAACTGTTGTCATTAAACACTACATTGTCAACTAAAATGGAATAAAGTCATTTTAAGAGCCCATCCTCCTATGAATATTCATTTTGACAGACTTTTCCTTACCTGACACACACCTTCAGTAGCAGCACAGCATCAACTACCTAGAGACACCAAGAGAAAATACTGAAGACCTCAATCACTCCAACTGCATGAGAGAATGATGCAGACTCAAACTTACACATCCACATACTGCCAGGCAGTTCCCATCTATCACAGCCTGTGAGACAGAATTTCTCATACCTCCTAATAATGTCTAATAAAATATGCAGTTCTTTTAATAATCTTGGTCACTGAGGCTTTCACTACACACAGTGGGATTCTGTGAAAAGCACAGGACAGTCACCTGAGTCAACACGCTGCACAATATATGTTGAACCAATTGACAACACATTAGAAAAATGCCAGAAATGGGATTTAGAATGTATATAGTCAAAATGCCCTGTGATGTGAACTATATTATAAGGAGTGAAATCCAAGAAAAAATATGGGAAATGAAAGATCACTCTAATAAAAAAATAGAACTTATAAAAAAACTAAGTATAAATTTGTGAAATGAAGATATCCATAAACCAAATCACAAACTCAACAGAAAGCATCAACAACAGCCTAGACAACTTGGAAGACAGAAGCTCCAACAAAGACAAAATTTATACTTTTGAAACAAAGTCAATCACACAGAGAAGATATAAGAAACCATAAACAGAACTTACAAGAAATATGGGAAAATATAAAAAGAGCAAATTTAAGATTTATCAGAATAGACAAAGAAGTGGAGATAAAAATCTAAGAAATGCAAAATGTTTTCAATGACCTAATAGAAAATTTTCCAAATCTAAGGAATGGTATGGAAAATCAAATACAACAGGTTTACACAACCACAAGTATACAAAATTACAAAAGAACATAAGCAACATAAAAATGAGTGAATACATATTAAAGATAGAACTTTAAAAGTTGTGAGAGAAAGAAATCCAATTACATAGAGGGGAAAGCCAATTTGAATTTCATCTGTTTTTTTTAATGCAGCACTCAAAGACACTCAAAGACTGAAGGTGAAGTGTTGGGGAAAAAAACACATCATTTACATGTACTTCATAAAGAAGTTCCAGTTTCCATCCTCATATCGGACAAAGTGAACTTCAAGTCAAAGTTAGAAGGGATAAAGAAGGGCATTCATACTGCTAAGGAAATCATACATTAAGAAGACATAAATATGTATGTCCCCCAAAACAGAGCATCTACCTACATTGAACAAATCCTTTTCATATTTGAGAATCAAATACTACAAAACAGTAATACTGGTTTACTTTTACACACCTTTAGCTCCACTGGATATATCTTTCAAACAAAATCTAAGCAAAGAAACTATAGTACTAAATAATACAATGAATAATTTAGACTTAAAATACATATATAGAGTATTTAATCCATCAACAAGAAAATACACTATCTTCTCAACCTTGTCAACTGCACATAAATCCATATATTTTACCAAAAAGTCACAATTAACCAATACAAAAAAGAGAAATACTACCCTACATTTCATCAGATCAAAATAGAATGAAACTAGAAATGAATTATAAAATTAAAATAAAAGGTAGTCCAACACCTGGAGACTAAATATCATGTTACTGATGACAAAAGGACAGTAGTACAGATTAGGCGGGAATAAAAATGTAATTAGATGTAAGTGACAACACCTATAGGATATGTCAAATTATGTGGGACATTATGAAGAAAGCATTAAAAGAAAAGTTCATTGCATTGAGCTCATTCATTAAAAGAATTAAAGGCCAAAAAACAAATATCCTAACTTTACATCTCAAAGTCCTAGGAAAAAAAAAAACAAATGAACACCAAAAGTAGTAAAAGACAGGAAACAGCTAAAACTAGATTTGAAATCAATGAAATTGAAACAATGGAAAAAATTTTTTAAATTAGAAAATTGAAACCTTGTTCTTGTAGAAAATAAATTTTTTGACTGGGCCTCTCTCTGCCATCTGGGAGTCACATTGTGTTAACCCTGTGCCTGTGACCAGTGTTTTCTGACTGACTGAGAACCTGAGACATTTTGAATGTACTAAGGTCTTGCATTTCTGCTTCTTCCTTCTGGGAGCCTGTGGAGGCAAACATGGGGAAGACTGTGATGCAAGGATATTTGTGATTCTCATGAGAAGGGTCTCTGGAACCAAAGGGAGTATACAACTCTTCTTAAATTGAACACCAACCCCACTTCCCCCAGGACAAGGGGAAGAAAAGGAGGAGGAGGGGGAGGAGAAGGAGGAGGAGGAGTTCATGGTGAAAAGCAATAAAAGAAACAATATCAAAATAATCTGGTGAAAGGTATCTCATGTCCATGGGAAAGGTGGCATGGTTTAGGCCAAATTCTGAAGCAACTTTACTTATAAATAAAGGCCAAAGAATGCAGAATCTGTGTGATGTTCCACAATAAATTAAACTAATGAAAAAATTAGACCAAGATGAATTAATGATGCACTTGAACTGGGTTTGAGGCTCAGTGATAGGGCTTTTGCCTAGCACTTGTACATGTGGAGTACTAGATTTCTTCCCCAGCACCACAGAAAAGTAAATACACAAAATAAAGTTATTGGGTCCATCTGCAACTAAGAATGCTTTTTAAAAATGAAAAATGGATGAATTAATTAAGGTAAGGATATAAAATGATCTTTCCTTAACCGTTCATGTAATAAGCAAAAAAAAAAAAAAAGTTCAGGGAAAACAAGGGCAGTGGAGCTACATGGTGAACAAAATTCACCTAATGGACATCTTCACTACACCACACAACACGACTACAGAATATGCATTATAGGGTCTGGGGATATAGCTCAGTGCATAAAGTGCTTGCCTGTCAAGCACAAGGCCCTAGGTTCAATCACCAGCAAAAAAAAAAAAAAAAAAAGAATATGCATTCTTTGTGAGCAAATATGAAATGTTTATCAAACTTAACCATAAAAAGGAATATAAAGCAAAACTCAACAAATTCTAAAATAGGAAATCATGCCACATCTCTTCTCTTAACACCATGAAAGTAAGCAAGCTAGAGTTCAGGCACACTGGCCTCTGCCTGTCTTGGGAGGCTGGGACAAACAGGAGGATCCCAAGTTCAAAGTCAGCCTCAGCAATTTAGTGAAACCCTTAATAACTGAACAAGACACTGTCTCAAAATTAATAATAAAATTATAGTAAGAGAATGAAATCAAATAAACAGTGCTAGGGTTGGAGCTGAGTGATTAAGCACCACTGGGTTCCATCCCTGGCACTAAAAAAGAAAAAAAGAAAGAAAGAAAGTTAAAAATTAATAATTAAAACAAAATCAATATTGTCAAAAGTTTGGATATGAAGCACATTTTAAACTAACACATTAACTGAGCATGGTGGAACACACCTGTCATCCCAGTCTCTCCAGAGTTTGAGGTCACAGGATCCCAAGTTTAAGGTCATCCTGGGTAACTTGGGTAATCTGGGTAAACCACAAACTTACCCTTTAAAAAAAAAAGGCTGTGGATGTAGCTCAGTCATTAAGTGCTCATAGTGTACATGCACCACCAAACATAATAAAATAAAATAACATTAGTCAAAGAAAAATTATAATGAAAATTAGACATCTTTTTTTTTTGTTTGTTTTTAAGGTGAACCGAATTTTGAACTGAACATTGAATGACTGAATGATAATAAAAACAATATTTTTTTGAGGAAAGCAGATAAAATCGTGATAAGGTGGAAGCATCAGAGCACCAGAGTTCCAAAAAAAGTCTGAGAAAACAAAGAAAGCAACTCTTCATTTCAGGAAGTAAAAAAACTACACAAGAAATTGAAACCAAAGAAAGTATGAACTTGTAAATTCTTATAACTAAGGAATAAATATCAACATCTTTCTTCCAAAAAGCCTTGAGCAGAAAGGGCTATGGGTTGGCATAATAAAGGGATAGGGCAGTGTTCAAGGAGGTATAGAAAATTGGACAAAATTTCCATTTCATCAACCCGGTAGACTAGTTAAAACAGGTACTTGTGTTATTACTCCTTTAAGTCATTTTGAGATTCTGAAGTCACTCTGGGTCTCTACCACTTTTTTGGAAATGAAAATTTTCATTGTGCAAGACTGTGGCTCCAGTTACCAGGGAGGAGAAGTAAGGTACACAGAGAAAAAGCCAGGTTGACTTAGGGCATCATGGATTGTGCTTTGCATAAGTTTCTCCTGGTGCCCATTCAAAAAGGAGACTCTTGGCCCTCCAGTCTCTTTAAAGCTGTCAACCTGTGGTGAAGTAAAAGATGGTTTACTATCAAAGTAATGCATGGCTTCTGTGTGGCAAAGTCTACCATGGTAGATTTTACATGTTTGAAAGGTTAATTTGAAAAACTCTGCATTTATAATGATGCATCAGCTAAAAGCTGAAAGAAAAGGTTAATTTGAAGATTCCTTATTTCAGAGCATTTGTCAAATTTGTTCTCAAGCATTTAATCTCTGACTCCTGATGATTTTCAATTACTTAATTTATTTTGCCTCCTTCTTCTGGCTCCTGTGAACCAGATCCCAAAGATGGGAAAGACATCCTCAGTACCCTAATACTTATGGAAATATCTTCCACATTTGCTTTTTTGAAATGGTTTTAAATTTATAAATATATGTATCTTTAAATGTCCCATAGCTAGACAAAATCAAAACTGTTTTCCTGACCAACATTCCTCCATTCCATTCATAGAGGTAACCACTGCTAACACCTGGTTCATACATGAGTTTTTGGTCTGTATTTGCATACTTTTTTATGAATGTGAAAATGCACATGCATGCATAGATATATTGGCATTCTTCTTCTTATTATTATTATTAGTAGTAGTTGTATATAAGGAATTGAACCTGAGGGTACTTAATCACTGAGAAACATCCCCAGCCCATTTTAATTTTTTTGTTTGTTTTTGAGACAGAATCTTGCTAAATTGCTGAGACCAGCCTTGAATTTACAATCCTCCTACCTTGCTTGCACAAGTTGCTGGAATTACCGGCATGCACAGAAATTACTGTGCCCAGCAGTTTATTAGTTTTAAGATGCCAAATTGGAATCACAGAGTAGCATTGTATTCTTTACATAACATGATGCATGCTTTTTAAATTATTTTTACTAAGCTAATATTTAAAGTAAAATTTACTCTCACACTTTTAGTGTGAAGTTCTGAATCTTGAAAAGGACTGACAGTTGTGTAACCATCCCCATATACAAGGTATATAACAGTTCCATAATGCCAAAAATTGCCCTGTGCCCCTTTGCAGTACATCACTTATGCTTCCTGAATTGTGGAATTTTGTTGATGTCATTCCATAAGTTTTTTAAAAAATGTTTTATTCGTGCATTGTAGTCAAACCTCATACTGGGGATTGTACTGACATATTTATGAATACATATAACATAACTTGTTCCATTTCAATCCTCAGTACTTTTGCTTTTTCTCTCCTCCTCACTGTCCCACTTTCCAAACTCTATTCTACTAGTCTTCCTTCTATTAATTATTGTTTTAAATTGTTCTATTATGCTCATACACAAAAGTGGAATTCATTGTAATACATTTATATATGTGCATATAACAAATGGCTCAATTTAATTCCATAGCTACTCCCAATCCCCATCCATCCTTTCTCCTACTCAATTTCCTTCATGTACTCTACTGTTCTCCATTCTATTTCCATGAGATTCCCCTTTTAAATTTTTTTTTCTCTATTGTTCCTGAATAATTAAATAATGTACTTGACCCTTGATTTTCTGACCCTGGCTTATTTTACTTACCATTATAGTCTCTAGCTTTGTCCATTTATGAGAAAATGATATAATTTCATGATTTCTCTTCTTTATTGCTGAGTTAAACTCCATTGTGTATACATATCATATTTCTTTCTCCATTTGATTGTTGAGGGCCACTAGACTGGTTCCATTACTTGGCTATTGTGAAAGGCAATGATATACATGTTGCTAAGTATGTATCACTGTAGATTACTGATCTTAGATGTTTCAGATAAGTACTAAGAGGCATTGAGTTGTGTTATAGGATGGCTCTATTACTAGTCTTTTGAGGAATCTCCATGCTGCTTTCCAAAGTGTTTGTACTGCTTTACAGTCCCACCAACCATTGCCAAGTGTACCTTTCTCTCCACAACTTTGCCAGTGACTCTTGTTAGTTGTATTTTTTATCATTACCATAAAAATTGTAGTGAGATAAAACCTTAGGGTAGATTTGATTTGCATCTCCATGATTGCTAAGAATGTTGAATATTTGTTCATATATTTGTGGCCATTTTTATTTCTTGTTTTAAAAAATATCTGTTCAGATTATTTGTCCATTTATTGGTGTTTATTTCCTTTTTTGGGGAGTCTGTTAGGTTTTTTGGCTCTTTATATATTATGAATATAAATACCTGGTCAATAGAGTAGCTGGCAACTGTTTTCTCCCACTCTGCAGGTTTTCTCTTTATGCTCTTTTTTTATTAAAGTATATATTTTTTTATTTTTACAGACACATTTTGATTCATTATACACAAATGGGGTACAACTTTTCATTCCGTTGGTTTTACACAATGTATATTCACACCATTCATGTAATCATACATATATAGGGTATTAATGTCTGTTTCATTTACTGTTTTTCCTTCCCCACCCATCCCATCTCTTTTTCCTCTACACTATCCAAAGATTCTTTATTTTTCTCTTTCCCCCACCACCCTGCATCATTATACATTGTCATGCATGCTTTTATTTTTTCACTCTGCAGATAATCAATTTGAGGTGATTCCATTGATCAATTCTTGGTTTTACTTCTTCAATTTGAGAAGCAAAAACAGACCTAAAACTCATATGGAATAATAAAAGACCCAAAATATTCAAAATGATACTGAGAAATAAGTGATGTGGGTGGTCTCAAAATAAAGATTCAAATTGCACTATAGAGCTATACTAACAAAAACAGAATAATATTGGAATAAAAACAAAAATGAACACTGATGGAGTATAATAGAAATCACAGAGACAAATACACATACAATCATCTCATCCTTAATAAATTTGCCAAAAACATATGTTGGAGAAAAGATAGCATTTTAAATAAATGGTCCTGGGGAAACTGGGTATCCATATATAGAAGAATGAAACTAGATCCCTATCTCTTACTCTTCCTAAAAGTCAATTTAAAGTTAGACCAGAAACATTGGAAGTGCTAGGAGAAAATATAGGGTCAACTCTCCAATACAGTGTTGGCATATATGCGCCATCCACTTTGTTTTAATGAATAAATTAAAACTTCATTTTATTAATTTCCTTTATGCTTGCTGCTTTATGATGCAGTTTCTTTGGTCATGCAGACTACATGTTTGAGAACAAAACAATAATTTTCAGTTTTCTTCATAGGAAATACCTGCTTTTCTAATTATTTTCTGGGTACTGTCTTAAAATCCAAATTCAACACACATAAACCCCATAGCCAAGCCTCTTAACCCAAAGAGGCAGAATTTCATTTCTATCACTTTATTATCATCAACATCACCACTCCTACTACCTACCAACAAAACAGGTTGCTGAGTAAGCAAGAGAGGTGGCTGTGTATAGTGTTCGTCAAATCATATTTCATTATTATCTTCCCACCAAGAAATTTTTTAAGAAATCTTTATCTACTGATCCCCACTTAACAATGGAATGGGAACATTTTAATATTATAGATGTTGTCTATATCTGTGTATATACTATAGTCCTTTGGAGGCTTCCAAACCATTGAAATATCTATGACAGTTTTGCCCCAAAGTACCTGTTTTGAGACCCTTCTTTATGGTGCCACATCTGCTGAGAATACAACATGTATTGTGATTAGAGGAAATCTGAAAATCCCTCCCTCCTCCGTGGATCTCCTGGTCCAAGCTAAAAATTATGTCATAAGGGGAGGTCCAGCCTTAATGGGACATCTACAGAGCTAACCCAAGTATAGATATGGAGTAGAGCTCAGGTCTCTACACTTGGAAGGACTTTTATACCTTGCCTGTGCTCACTATCTTAAAGAAATTCCTTTTTCTTTCCTTCTCTATTTTCAGAGGTCCTCACCTTCCTGTGAGGTACAAGCAGTGCCATCCTTCCATGAATTATGTTTTCATAAAAGATTAAATAATCACTGACTTCAAACACCTTATGCTTCCAGTCCTGTCATGAGCCTCTGAGGAAAGGGTAAGGGGCACCAAATCAAGCTCCCTGCTGCAGGATGAACACAGGGAAAATATATTAACCCTCATAACAGAATGTGTCCTGGCATATTTGCTACAGATTGGCCACCAGAAACTCAAGGTGCTGAGGAGCCAGGTTCTCTTTAGGGCTCTGGCAGTGGTATTGGTGAATAACCTCTTAGACATCTGGCTCTTTGATTACAAAAAAATGTTTTGTAGTCACACTCTTCCATGAAGAGAGGACAGCAATACCTCATCCAAAGTGTTGTTATGAGATTAATTCCAGGTACTAACATGATGATCCTAGAGCTAGACACTCTAAACAATCTGTTTCATAAATTTGGCTATTTTTTCTTAGAAAACATATGTGGCCCCTGACCTGCCAAGTCAGCCCTTTAATTAGATTTCAGGTCAAAATCATCTTGAAATCCTTTTCTAAAACTGCCATTGAATCTTCCATTTTTGTGGAAACAGAGCATCTGTTTCAAGATCATTAAAGTTATTAATCCATGTTAATATGGGCTTCAGAAAATGGATAACAACATTTGGAACCAAAACTGTATGCCAGTGTCTATTTCCCCCTCATGCTGCCAGCAGCAGACATTACAGATTTTTTTCTTTATTGTCAGTGTGATCTTTTTTTTCCCTAACTGACCGATCTTCTTTTTTCCCTAACTGATCTGAGAAGAGTTGTCTCAGATGCTCATTAAACTTAGAGTCTTCCCCCAAAATTGTCATATTTAATAAATAAGAATATATATAGGACATCAACCTAAATTTGAGTTTCAGATAAACAAAATAATATTGCATGTGAATAAAAATTATATGTTGTTAATTGGTGTACAATATTAGTTGGGTTAAATGTAATCTGATGGCATTATATATGTGGGCGTTTTTAAAGGAGAGCCAAGGTTCTTTAATTAGTTGCCCTACTTGTTCTCAGGAGATTTCAATACAAGTTGTCATACTTCAAGGGAGTTCTCTTGATGTTACAGATGGTTGGAGCCTCCAGATTAATACACTGCCAGATAATAGCCACCACATGGATTATAAAAGGCCCAGTTGGATCAAATCAATACAAATTCCTGTGAGATAATCAGGTTTTATTGTTTTGGGTTGTTTGTTAAGCAGAGATATAAACCCAAAATATGTGGCTTTGTGAACTTTACCTCTTGTAGTCTGTTACCATTGACTGAAGAGGGGATTCTCTTATTCTTGAAAAGTGGAGGAGGGAGATTTGTTATAATTTCAACTGTAGTTTACCTGAGATTTTATGTGTGAGTTTTTATTTTGAAACATTTCATCAATTTGATTTTGAAGGGATATCTATGAATTTTTTTAATGTTTTCACTCTACTCTTATAATTCACAAAGAAAATTCAATTCCCATTTATAAGATGACCCTTCAAGTATAATTTTGCTTATTAAGGGAATAAGATAGTATTGCAGTAAGTAGCTCTATAATCCACAAAAAAATCATATTCATTGAAATCTGTATGATGTGTGTGTACTAAGAATGAGAGGTAAGTTTTTTTTTCACATCAAGAAGTATTCCTCAAAGAATGTGTCCTGAAACACTTTGTTCTGCTGCTGAGATACCCTTTGGCCAGGAAGACACTTTTCTTGAATACATATAGACAGGAATCCTTCTGGAAATAGCAGGTATGTATACCTTTCAGTTCATGGCCTTTGTGGCTATGCTGATTCAACACAGCTGGGTGTATGAGTCTATTAGGTGCTATGGTTTTTTGATACCAAGCCCACATGTCAGGTAATCTAAGTCATATTCCCATATATAGATTATTCTTTTCTGTTTTTGTTGTGAGCATTTTCATATATTTATATTTAATTAATGGAATTTTTCATATGTAAGGAATGAAGTCAATATTTTGATTTCAGTATAATTTTTGTCATAATCCTTACTTTGTTTAGATCCAGACTAAGAACAGTGTGTATTTGGGGAGGCTCTTAAAGACTCAATACTTTGCGATCAAGACCACAGAAAATCTGGGGAGACAATGTCATAGGAGACAAGCTGTGGACCTATGGTTAAAACATCCCTGAGGACAGACCAGAACATATGCTGGATAAGGCAAGATTATGACCAACAATTTTAAAGGGAGAAGGCCTAAACCATGCAATTTCTGTTTTATCTTCCCAACTTCCTTATTAGATGAGGGGTTTGCATGTTGGGAAGGAATGAGTGTGTAGAGACTAGATGTGTTTTGTCATGGATTCATTCCACATAGAAGAATGTATCAGGAATGCAGGTAAGCATTACCCAGGATAATCCAATATATAATTTGAATACCTGCATAAGTTTCAGCTTACTAAATAATATTCCAGTCCTGCTTTTTTGAAATAATTCTGAGATTTCTTAAATAATACTTTAATTTTTTTTTTTTTTTTTGCTGTGCTGGGGATTGTGCTTGCAAGGCAAGCACTCTACCAGCTGAGCTATATCCTAAGTCCTTAAATTAAAAAAAAATGTTTCTAGGTCACTTAGTCAAGGTATTAGATAGAGGCAGTCTCTTAGATTTCTGTCAAGGATGGAAGTACATAGCATGGTGTGTGAATTTTATATGTTCAATCT
This sequence comes from Sciurus carolinensis, assembly GCF_902686445.1. Lineage (NCBI taxonomy): Eukaryota > Metazoa > Chordata > Mammalia > Rodentia > Sciuridae > Sciurus > Sciurus carolinensis. The sequence continues at coordinate 2,098,525 of NW_025920125.1, read as the reverse complement.
CAGATGGCTAGGTCATATGCAAGAGTCCTAAGATATCTTCCATTGTCTCTCTAAAAAGATAAAACTCCCCTAGGGTCATTTTTAAAGCAAACAAATTCCTGTTAAGAGATACATGCTTAGATTCCACTACTGGACCAGAATTTGGCTCACTGCTAGTGTACCAGACTAGTTTTTCTAATTGACACTCATCTTAGATGGTGGACTCCAAAAGAAAGGCATTTTTTAAATCAGAGGAAGGGGAGGGGAAGACTTTTTGTAAGCATTTCCAGTGTGGAGAAACTTGCTCATTGTGGTTACCACAGTAATCTGATATCATTGTGTTGATCATGGTAACCAGGAGGACATTTTAAGAGATACAGGTAATTTGGTGAGAAAAACATGGCCCCACCTCCAGGTGTTGGTAGTCACTGAGGGTGTGGGTGCCCTGCTGTGGGGACTGAAACCCTGGGTTGTTGGGAGATAAAGGGACTGCACACCAAGATGCCTCATTCTGCTCTGGGACTCAGTGCCCACTGACTGGAAAGGAAGAGAGATGTGGGATCCTTCTGGTATCAGGCAGATACCAGATAGTATGGTACCAGTGATGTCCTGCTCCAGTGTGTACTGAACCTATTTTCCATGTTAAATCTGGATGAATGAGGATAAAACACGGAATGGCCTTCTGTGAACCAAGCTCTCCTCTGTAAAATGAGGGAGGAAATGCTTACCCACAGGCCCACCCATGTACAAGTATATAGCCCTGTGGATATAGTGGGATCACAAATGCCTGTATGAATTTAGACCACTTACTCATTTCCAAATTTGCACTTAGAGAATAGAGGAAAAAAGGATAAGCAAAAAGTGTGGTGAGAAGTCCATTATACACTCTGGTTGTTATGACCAGTACCCAATAGTATCAAAGTCATTGGTCAGTGACCAGTGCCTAGTATGGTGCCAGGCACATAGTTATCCTTATAAGACACAGTAATTTCTGTATTATTTTTCTTTCCTAGGAGTTCCTCATAGGGCTCATATCAGGTGTCTGAAGGATATGTTTTCTGAGGATGTGGCTCATGATTGCTGCTCAAGATCTGAATGGCAGCAGTGCTTAGGAGATCCCCAAAACTTCCATCACTGGTAAGATATAATGCCTGGCTCAAGTGAGTTTACGAATCTGAATAAGGGTATATGGCAAAATAGCACACATGTAGTTCACAAATAACCATGAGGTAGAGAAGTTAATTTGATCTCAAGAGGTTTACCCTAAACCTAGCCCTAACCTTAACCCTAACCCTAATTCTTCACCAGCATGTGGTTTATATTAAACCTTGAGATCCATGTTAAAAATGCCCTCTTTCTTTCAAAGCAAGGAGTAATTAAACTGGGGGAAATGATAATTAGTATGCATTTGCAATTACATTTTTGTGAATTTGCACAACATTTTTTTGCAGTGCTGGGGATTGAGGCCTTACACATACTAGAAAAGCACTCTTGCACTCTAGTACATCTCCAATCTTCTTTAATTTTGAAACAGAATTTCATTAAGTTTCTGGGATTGGCCTCGAACTTGTGATCATCTTGCCTTAGCCTTCCAAGTTGCTGGGATTACAGGCATGAACCACCATGCCCAACTGTGTTTTCAGTAACATATTCATATATACATATACACACAAATGCACCAATATATATATACTAACAGTATAAATTGTAATCAGTGATTTGCACATGTGAGATATCTATCTATCTCTCTATATCTATATGCATATATCCATATTCATAGTTCCTGGCTCAAAAACTAGAATTTCTCTTTCCTAAGGCAAGTCATAGTGTCCATGATGTTCCTATGTCTTGGATCTGGCCATAAAGAAATTCATTAACATCTCTGGTTTAATAGTAGGTCATATGACCCTTATGTCAGTCAGAATCCTGCCCCATATGATGGAGAAAGGACTGCTATATAGAGATACCAAGAAAAACCTCAACAGACCTTGCTGTGTTTTTCTACCCAGTCTAGTAGGATCAGATCATATGCTTTTCCAGTTACATTTCTCAATGGTCATCCATGCTTTGATTGTGCTTATAAAATGAAGCCTCTATAAGTGACTCCAAAATGCTGGGTTCAGAGACTTTCTGAATAACTGAACAGATGGAGATTCCTGGAGTGTGGCACCTGGAGAGGACATGGAAGCTCCAGGCCTCTTCCCCCATGCTTGACCTACATATTTCTACATTTGTGTCCTTTATAATATTCTTAATAAAAACTGGTAAATGTGGGTGGACTAGAGGGAGACTGTGTTCCTTGTCACTCCATAACTCCGGTTTCAAGCAGAGGATATCTGTTTCTTGGTAAGGCAGCTTTTGCTGCTTATCAATCCCCTGCTGTTTACCCCATTTGTCTGCTGTAATCACCTGCAGTCTGCCAGCATATCAACGCATTTTTTGAGCGCAGATTGATCACTGTCAGGCACCTATCATCCACCATTTGCCTGCCTCTCACCTGTCCATCACCTGCCTTACACCTATCCATCACCCAACACACAAGATTACCTCCAGATTATCTGACAACAGTCAGCAAACTGATTGCCAACCACCAGTGGAGCACCAGCTGCCTGCTGTTGCCTGGAAGTTTACTGTTTCAGTATCTGAAGATTTGAGAAAACAGCCAGGCCACTTAGGACCCTGGCCGGACTGACTGAGCCCTGTCTCCAGGATCCCTCAGCCCGACTGAACACTCCCTGCCTCTGGGGCCCTCACATCAACTGAATGCTCCCTGCCACCAGGACCCCCAGACCAACTGACTGTGCCCTATCACCGGGACCCCAGACTGACTGATTGCAACCAGCCTCCAATATCACAAAACCACACCAAACACACCCGACCTCCAGGACCCGTGCTTGACCAACCACATCCCGACTCCAGGACCTCCTGCTGATCACGGCCACAGCCTGAGCTGCAGCTCCCCATTTGCGAACACATTTCGAAGCCAGAGTGGCCATCTTGGATAATCCTGGAAGTAACAGCTCTGATCATCCTGTGGGGAAAAACCCATCTTGAGACGCGTGCTGGAGGCTTGAAGCTCATTGTCAGGTACCTCTCATGCATCAGGTTACTGAACTCTGGGAGGTTTCATTAGTATATGACTGTTATACTGTAGATTTTCTTTTTTCTCCTTATTGAAAAAATTTAAGTTTTTATTTCTTTACTTTTCTTGCTCTCTTTTCCTTGGTTTAACTGTTCCCTCAGAGTCTTTTTCTCCCTTTTTTGCATTCTAACATCCAATTTCTTTTGATTACACTCTCACACCTTCTATTATCTAGAACTTCTGTATGTTATTTTCTTATCCCATTAAATGCCACATTCTACATCCCTCTGCATCCTCTTTGTCCTCCATTAGAAACTGCAGACCTTCTTGCAAACCTGTTTGTTTTACCAAAGATAATATTTGAACTAATTCTGTTTATTATGACAATATTGTTATTGTCCTCATAGGGGCTAATTGGTCAGGGATTGCATAGTGTCTGAATTGGGTACTGCTAATATTGATCTCCCATTAAAGAAATGGTTTTGGAAGCCTATAGGACTACTATAAGCCTATAGGGGGAAATCTGCAATACTCCAGATCTGCACTGCCAGAGGAAAAGATACATGAACAACATGAAAAAAAAAGAGAAGAAAATGATCCAAACAAATCTAGATTCTATATTAATAGAATCCAATGACAGTATGTTAGAAGAAATGTCAGAAAAGGACTTTACATTATACATGATTAAGATAATTTGTGAAGAAAAGGATGAGATAAGAGAGCAAATGCAGGCAATGAATGATATTACCAATAAGCTGAATGAGCACCTGCAGGAGGCAAAAGATCATTTCGACAAAGAGATAGAGATTCTCAAAAATAAATGCTTGAAATGAAGGAAGCAAAAAACCAAATAAAAAACTCAATGGAAAGCATCACCAAAAGACTCGACCACTTGGAAGACAGAACCTCAGATAATGAAGACAAAATATTTAATCTTGAAAATAAAGTTGTCCAAACACAGAAAATGGTAAGAAATCATGAACAGAATCTTCAAGAACTATGGGACATCATGAAAAGACCAAATTGAAGAATTATTGGGATTGAAGAAGGCACAGAGAAACAAACCGAAGGAACAAACAACCTATTCAGTGAAATAATATGAGAAAATTTCCCAAACCTGAAGAATGAAATGGAAAATCAAATACAAGAGGCTTACAGAACACCAAAAGCACCAAATCACAACAGATTCACACAAAGGCATATTATAATAAAAATGTTGAACATTCAAAATAAAGATAGGATTTTGAAGGCCATGAGAGAAAAGTATCAGATTACATATAGGGGGAGGCCAATACGGAAAGCAGCCGACTTCTCAATCCAGACTCTAAAAGCTAGAAGGGCCTGGAACAATGTATTTCAAGCTCTGAAAGAACATGGTTGCCAACCAAGAATCCTATACCCAGCAAAACTAAACTTCAGATTTGAAGATGAAATAAAATCCTTCCATGATAAACAAAAGTTAAAAGAATTTACAAATAGAAAGTTTGAGCTACACAATGTTCTCAACAAAGTATTCCTTGAGGAGGAAATGAAAAACAACAATGAAGACCAGCAAAGGGAGTAACTACCTTAGAGAAAAACCACTCAAAGGAGAAACCAAGCCTACTTAAAAACCAAAAATAAGCCAAATGACTGGGAATACAAATCATATCTCAATAATAACCCTGAACATTAATGGCCTGGACTCATCAATCAAAAGACATAGACTGGCAGAATGGACTAAAAAGAAAGACCCAACAATATGCTGCCTGCAAGAGACTCATCTTATAGAAAAAGATATCCACAGACTAAATTTGAAAGGATGGGAAAAAACCTACCACACACATGGACTCAGTAAAAGAGTGGGAGTTTCCATCTGAATATCACATAAAGTGGACTTCAAGCCAAAGTTAGTCAGAAGGGATAAAGAAGGACATTCCATACTGCTTTAGGGAACCATAAATCAGGAATACATAATGATAATAAATATTTATGCCCCCCAAAATGGTGCATCCCTGTACATCAAACAAATACTTCTCAATTTCAGGAATCACATAGACCACAACACAATAATTCTGGGTGAATTTAATGCACCACTGTCACCACTAGATAGGTCTTCCAAACAAAAACCAACAAAAGAAACCATAGAACTCAATAACACAACCAATAACCTAGACTTAATAGATATGTATAGAATATTCCATCCATCAACAAGCAGATTCACTTTCTTCTCAGCAGCATATGTAACCTTCTCGAAAATAGACCATATTTTATGCCCCAAAGCAGCTCTTAGGAAATGCAAAAAAATTGAGATACTGCCTTGTATTCTATCAGATCATAATGGACTGAGAGTAGAAATCAATGACAAAATAAAAAACAGAAATTACTACAACACCTGAAGCCTAAATAATATGCTATTGAATGAAATATGCATAACGAAAAACATCAGGGAGGGGATAAGATAAAATTCTTAGAGGTCAATGAGAATGACAATACTACATACCAAAGTCTCTGGGACACTATGAAAGCAGTACTGAGAGGAAAATTCATTGCATGGAGCACATTCCAGAAAAGAATGAAAAGTCAACAACTAAATGACCTAACATTACAGCTCAAAGTCCTAGAAAAATAAGAACACAATAACAGCAAAAGTAGTAGAAGACAGGAAATAATTAAAATCAGAGCTAAAATCAATGAAACTGAAACAAAAGAAACAATTCAAAAAATTGACAAAACCAAAAAGTTTGTTCTTTGAGAAAGTAAACAAAATAGACAAACCCTTAACCACACTAACAAAGAGAAGGAGAGAGAAGACTCAAATTACTAAAATTCAAGATGAAAAAGGAAATATCACAACAGACACCACTGAGATGCAGAACATAATGAGAAGCTACTTTGAAAATCTGTATTCCAACAAAATAGAAACTACTGAAGACATTAAAAAATTTCTAGAGACATATGATCCTCCCAAACTGAACCAGGAAGACACACACAAATTAAACAGATCAATATCAAGCAATGAAATAGAAGAAGCCATTGAAACTCTACCCTCCAAGAAAAGCCCAGGACCAGACGGATTCTCAGCCGAGTTCTACAAGACCTTCAAAGAAGAACTCATTCCAATACTTCTCAAAGTATTTCAGGAAATAGAAAAGGATGGTACCCTACCTAACTCATTCTATGAATCTAATATCACTTATACCCAAACCAAAGAAAGACACATCCAAGAAATAAAATTGTAGACCAATATCCTTGATGAATATAGATGCAAAGATCCTTAACAAAATACTGGCAAACCGCACCCAAAAACATATTAAGAAAATTGTGCAAAACAATCAAGTGGGATTTATCCCTGGAATGCAAGGATGGTTTAATATCCATAAATCAATAAACGTAGTCCATCATGTCAGTAGACTTAAGGATAAGAACCATATGGTATTGCAATTGACACAGAAAAAGCGTTCAACAAAATACAACACCCCTTCATGCTCCAAACACTAGAAAAAATAGGGATAGTAAAAACATACCTGAATATCCTAAAGGCTATTTATGCTAAACAAATGACCAACATCATTCTCAATGTAGAAAAACTGAAACCATTCCCTTCAAAAACTGGAAAAAGACAAGGATGTCCTCTTTCACCACTTGTATTCAACATTGTTCTCAAAACTCTAGCCAGAGCAATAAGGCAGACCAAAGAAATTAAAGGAATACAAATAGGAAAAGAGGAACTTAAGCTGTCACTATTCGTTAATGACATGATTGTATATTTAGAGGATCCAAGAACCTCCTCCAGAAAACTTCTAGAACTCATCAATGAATTCAGCAAAATAGCAGGCTATAAAATCAACATGCATAAATCTAAAGCATTTTCAAACAAGCAATGAAACATCTGAAAGGGAAATGAGGAAAACCACTCCATTTTCAATAGCCTCAAAAAAAAAAAAATAAAATACTTGGGAATCAATCTAACCAAAGAGGTAAAAGATCTCTACAAGGAAAACTACAAAACATTGAAGAGAGAAATTGAGAAAGACCATAGAAGATGGAAAGATCTCCCATGTTATTGGATAGGCAGAATTAATATTGTCAAAATGATATACTACCAAAAGTGCTATACAGATTAAATGCAATTCCAATTAAAATCCCAATGACGTTCCTTACAGAAATAGAGCAAGCAATTATGAAATTCATCTGGAAGAATAAGAAACCCAGAAGAGCTAAAGCAATCCTTAGCAGGAAGAATGAAACAGGGGGTATCACAATACCAAAACTTCAACTATACTACAAAGCAAGAGTAACAAAATCAGCATGGTATTGCCACCAAAATAGACAGGAAGATCAATGGCACAGAATAGAGGACACGGACACAACCCCAAATAAATACAATTTTCTCATACTAGACAAAGGTGCCAAAAATATGCATTGGAGAAAGGATAGCCTCTTCAACAAATGGTGCTGGAAAAACTGGAAATCCATATGCAACAGAATGAAAATAAACCTTATCTCTCACCCTGCATAAAAATCAACTCACAATGAATCAAGGACCTTGAAATCAGACCAGAGACTCTGCATCTTATAGAAGAAAAAGTAGGTCCAAATCTTCAACTTGTTGGCTTAGGATCAGACTTCCTTAACAGGACTCCCATAGCACAAGAAATAAAAGCAAGAATCAATAACTGGGATAGATTCAAACTAAATAAATTTCTCTCAGCAAAGGAAACTATCAGCAATGTGAAGAGAGAATCTACAGAGTGGGAGAATATCTTTGCCACTCATACTTCAGATAGAGCACTAATTTCCAGAATATATAAAGAACTCAAAAAACTCTACACGAAGAACACAAATAACCCAATCAACAAATGGGCTAAGGATATGAACAGACACTTCACAGAAGATCTACAAGCAATCAGCAAACATGAAAAAAATGTTCACCATCTTTAATAATAAGAGAAATACAAATCAAAACTACCCTAAGATTACATCTCACCCCAATTAAAATGGCAATTATCAAGAATACAAGCAACAATAGGTGTTGCAGAGGTTGTGGGGGAAAAGGTACACTCATCCATTGCTGGTGGGGTTGCAAATTAGTGCAGCCATTCTGGAAAGCATTGTGGAGATTCCTTAGAAAACTTGGAATGGACTCACCATTTGACCCAGATATCCCACTCCATGGCCTGTACCCAAAGGACTTAAAATCAGCATATTACAGAGGTATAGCCACATCAATGTTCATAGCTGCTCAATTCACAATATCCAGACTGTTGAACCAACCTAGATGTCCCTCAATTGTTGAATGGATAAAGAAACTGTGGTATATATATTCAATGGAATATTACTCTGCTATAAAGTATAGTAAAATATGGCATTTGCAGGTAAATTGATGAAATTGGTGAATATCATGCTAAGTGAGTTAAGCCAATCTCACAAACCAAAAGATGAATGATCTCACTGATTAGCGAATAATGACACAAAATGGTAGGTGGGAGGGGGCAAGAATGGAGGAAGTAGGGAGTGTATAGAGGAAAAGGAGTGGTGGGAGGGGTGGAGCAGAAGGAAAAAATAACAGAATGAATCAAACCTCATTACCCTATGCGAATGTATGATTTCGCAAATGGTATGCTGTTACTCCATGTACAAACAGAAACAACATGTATCCCATTTGTTTACAATAAAAATAAATTAAAAAAAAAAACTGGCAAATGTGTTTTTCTCCATTCTGTGAGTTGCTCAAGCAAGTTAGTCAATCCCGAGAAGGGGACTATGCAATCCCTGATTTGTAGCTGGTGGGTCAGAAACACAGGCAAAACAACCTGGGTTTGTGATTGGCATCTAAAGTGTGGGAAGGGTGGTCTTCAAGATTGAGCCCTCACTCTGTGGGCTAAGAACTAAATTGTGTGTAAGATCTGAACTGAATTAAAGGATACCAAGTTAGGGTCCACAGCCACAGCATTGCTTGCATGGTAGGTGAGATGAACTAAAATGACAACAAAAAAATTAACAAACTCCATGTTCCTGGGGTCAGAAGTGTATTGCTGAGTAAAAGTGTGGGAGGAAATGTGTTTGAGGTCATTTTTTTCTCTTTCTGCACAGATTATGTATCACTGTAATTGGTATGGAAATATAAAATTTTAGGTGTTTCTAACAATTTGAGATTATAATACTTCTTTCCAGGTGACTGCATCTTTTACACTTTTAATGAAGGTTTTAAGCCATTTTAGTTAAAATATTAGTTACTAGATATTCATATTTTTAAAAATAAGAATTACTATTCAAGTAGAGTTTTCTCTATTAAATGACACATATAAGTTTTCAGTTGTTACTTAGGTCATGATTTTAAAGGCAAAATAACCAGAGAGGAGCAATGATAATATAAGGCAGTAGAATTTCCACATTTTCCAAAGTGCATTGTTTGAAATATTCAGTGACAAAAATACTAAATCTATTTAGAAAGGACCTCTAATATTTTCCCTTTCCCTTATTAAACCAATACTACAAATACATAATTTTCATGCACAAGTTTCAAGATCAGTAATTTTTCATGTATTCCTCTGCAATCTGCATTTGATGTTTTGACCTAATGTGAAATATATTACCCAGAAAACTAAGAAACTGTTGGTATCTAAAAAAATGTATCATTGAAAGACTGAGCAGAACACACTACTCCTTAGCTGAATCCATAACAAGAACACCTCCTTCTTTAGATGAATTTCAAGGTGGCACACACATGTAACCCCAGCCTCTTGGACCACTGAGGTTGGAGGATTGCAACTTTAAGGCCAGTCTTGAGTAATTTACCAAGGGTCTAAGCAACATATTGAGACCCTGTCTCAAGTTAAATGCAGAAAAGGGCTGGTTGTTCAAAAGCTGGCCAAAAAAAGATTTAGACCCAACTAATAGAAATTTTTAAAAACTATATTTTGGCATTTTTAGAATCATGATATGTAAAAATCATTCTATTATAGAGAATTTGTTCACAGCTGTTTAAAAGCTAACTGGAAACTTTATAAATATATATATATATTGAAATATATAT